>NW_018020716.1:356045-453353 GCF_002006095.1 Pseudomyrmex gracilis
AAAAAAAAAAAAAAAAAAAAAAACAGGGAATTCGTAGACGTGTGTATTTCGCAAGAGAGAGTTTGTTTCAAGCGGAAACATACATACGCGCGCGTCGACGTTCGGAAATCAAGTCTCTTCGACTCCGTCGTATCGTTTGAGACGCCTCGAACTTGCGGCGACAGCTCGTCGAAATATCTCGTGAGCGAGGGCAATTTAACAGTCAAGGCATTTGCTCGAGAAAATTGCAACACTCAAATTGCACGTAATGGTTATTGTACAGGGTGGCGGAAAAAATGGGGAAAAAACGGATCTCCAAACGGAGAAAATACCTTCTTCGAGTCTGTCTGAAAGAAAATAGGATTTTCTCTTTCGCACGATTATTGTCTCATCGTCACGAAGTGCGTGCGTGTCGCGCTTCTCGAGAATTATCAAACATGCAATTTGTTCCTGAAGATGATTTTCGAGTTGGGGTCATTTTTCTTCATTTCCGATACCATCAACTGTTCTCGAACCTTGAACTGAAATGTCCACGAATGTTTCGCCGGTATATACAAAATTGACACCAACGCGAAGAAACCATTTCCAGAAATTCTCGTAACACACCGCGACAACATCAGATATCAGATGTAATCTATTTCCTAAATCTGTGTACGTTGTACGACGCACACGTGTGCGTAAAGTATCTCGAATATTCTACGAGAAGCGCGTGAGCGATGTTAAAGGGAGAATCATGAAGAATTATTAAGGGTCCTTATATCATATTTAGATGTGCGACCGCGGGTCGCGCACGAGGGTTGAATTCTCAAGGACGCGGCGGTGACGTAGGCGAGAAAAGAGGGTGGCGGTCTATTTTAACGGGCGGTCGCAGAAGGTAATCGATCGCGCGTCGTACCAACCCCGCAGAAAACACCAGACGGAATATTTTCTAACCACGCTCCTGTGGTTAATATTACAATCCTTCCACAAAAATCCCGTCGTTTCTACGTAACAACGACACGTAATTTCGGGTTGTAACACGCGAAGGTTGTTGAACCGTCGTTCGCGAGGGAATAAGAATTTCGGCGCCGTGTCGAGAGTTTTACACGCTCGAGCGTGTCGAGAGCGCGATATTTCAAATCGATCGATTGCGAAGATCAAATTGACGCTGGCTCCGGCCACTAATGTGTATTTGTATTCGTGCATATTTAATATATGCGGAACACGCTCGGTTTGCGAGCGTCCATTTTTAAAACGCGAGCTCGATGCGCGACCGCGTTCGGTTCGTTTTCGCTCAACGAGAAAAAAAAGAAGAAACACCGAGCGAAATACCGAGCGAAGCCGCTTAATTTGCGGAGAAGGAATCCAGAGTGGCGGTTCGATGGGGTTGTTACCGAGCTGATGACGACCGCTGGCTTCTTCGCGGGCGAGCATTTTCGGCAAAGCTGTTTCTCCCATTGGTAATTTTCCTCTGTCTCTCTATCTGTGCCGCCGGCAGGCACACCGTATAGGTAGGAAGCCAGGTCGCCGCCGGGACGCTTTTGTAACGTGGGCGGAAAAGCTCAGATCAATATCAAGCGCGAATTGGAACGTTACGTTGCGAAGATCGACCCGTGACCCAGTATGGACCTCGCCCGTAGGTAGGGCGGCGATAGTGGCGCCATCCCGAAAGATTATTTCACACACATGTAGGTGCGCGCGCGCGCGCGCGCGTGTACAGTATGCACACATGGTCACACAGAGACGCACGCGTGCAGAACTCGGTCAAACGCGATGCATTTTCCAACGAGCTTTTCTAGAGATGTTTTTGCGCTCCGATGCGCGTCTCCGAATCGCGAATATACACATCGGATGTAATTATTTTCGTCAGTAATAATCGTATGTCAAGGTTCTTGAATAAGCGAGACTTTTTTTTTTCTTTTTTTTAACCACCGATAAAATTCGCTGGAAAAATTTTCTCTCGGTCGGATTTTGCCAATTTTCGAATACTCGTTTCTGACATCAATTCGAAGTGCAGCGCTCAAGTAGCGCTTAAAGGAATCTCAAATCCAATTTAGCTTCCCCTTGCTAGCGCGATAAAATTCTCTCTCTCTCTCTCTCTCCCTCACAGCTTCGCAACGCGAGTATATATGAGCGCGCGTGTTGCTTAAATAAAAACAAATTTCGCATCATAAATTACGAGCACATTCGCGCGGTTTCTACTGCAAAAAAAAAGCGCACGTAGCTATAAAAGTCGATGTACGACGGCGTTACGTAATGCGCGCATCGGGGAAAAAGATTTGCAGACACTCGCATCGACCTTGAGAAGATGGGGGGGTTTGGCAATGTGGATGCATCTCGAAATAACGGCGCGCGCCTCGCGCAAGAGATTGTTATTGCCCGTCGTTCGTTCAGTTCGAACTAGTTTCTCGCCACGTCCCCGTGCAGTAGTAATGCAATTTGCCTATTCATGCGCGCACACAATGCGCGCATACATATACACACACACACCAACGCACACATGCACGCGCGCGCAAGCGTTACTTTCCGAGTGTGCGCCCGCTGATAACACGCCGAAGATGGTGTACGGTGACGTGAATCGCGCACGATAGCGTGGAAAACAAAAAGGAAAGTCACGATTCTAATTGAGATGCGCATAATTTAGAGAGCGCGCGCGAGTAAATATCCACCGATATATAAAACTAGTCGCGCATTCTCGATACGTGTTCGCGAAACGGTGTGAGCTCCTTTTTCTCAATAAATTACGAACAACACAATTAACGGAACACAACACACACACAATCGTCACCGGTGCGTCACATTTACGAGCTTCGCTTGTAAAACAAAAATGAAAATTATATTTTTAACAATACTCTTCTAAGTATTTCTTACTTTTTGATGGAAGATCTCGATTTATATACAACGGCCTCGCAACGCAACGCGCTCGTGACACTGTGCAGTTTTTAATTGCAAAACAATCGCGAGAGATACACGCGTAATTTTTTACAACGTTATACAGTTAAGAGAAAAAAAAATAAATAACAATCGAGTTGCACAACGCGGTGTTACACAATCGAACACGTAAAGTCGATACTTATTAGCGTAATGCACAACTGTGTGTATTTTATTTTCCAACGACCGATATATCGAAACACAAAACCGAACCGTCGCGCGTTCGGAAACGATTTTAAATCGCGTTATCGCTGAAACGTCGTTCAAGCGTCTACTTAAGGCGACATGGTGAAAATTCGAGCAATTTTTACATCAGACGTATTTGAGAAACACCTGATTCAACATCAACGAGGAAGAGATATCACGTGCTGTATTTGTGACACATTGCCTTGTGATACATGGCGTTTATTTGGACAGAATGTGTTTTACAATTTAGCGCCTCCCTGCTCCGTCTTTCGACGCACAGACGGAACACAAAGAATTTTTTTGTTGTTTTGTGTAAATAAAAAAATTTGGTAAAAGATACGTATAAATTTTCCTTCCCTCCTTCTCGCGCATTTGTCGACTTGTTATTTATAAAAGACTTTTTGCGCGTATAAAAGTAAAAATACTGATATACATAAATATAAATAAACTTGCACGTTGCCCACTTGCGATTCAATAACTCAAGCGCGTAGTTTTTTTTTTTTGTTTCCCTCACACAGTTGTCGATTTTCTAAATTCCACCGTTTCGCGTGACCAGTGAAACTCTCGAGGACGGAATAAATAAAAAATTAAAAAAACAGTCGCATCTTCGTATTTCCCTACGTGTAGTCTTTACTCGGATGCTTTTCAATTCACATGAAGCGTAAATTTCTTACACGTCTTTCGAACGAGTTTTTGACGGAAGTAGCGACGTACAAAAAAAAAAAAAAAAAAGGAATTTCGCGAAATGTTTCGCACGGTTTTGCGGAGAAACGTGCTCAGCCAGAAAAAAAAATCACGGCTGATAAAACTGAGAAGGAAACGTTGAATTGCGATGTGTTAGCTTTTCGTATGTAACGTTTTCGAAACAGAACGTTTTTCATTTTATTTTACAATAAAATTAATTTATTAATCAGTCAACTTCAAGTATGCAAAGTTAAGTTTGCTGTTTAATAAATAAATTAATTACAAACTTGTCCCCTTAGATTCGCTTTTTTCTTGTCAGTCGCGAGCCCGAAAAAGAAAACGAAATTGAAACGTACGCGCGACATCGACTTAACGGCACGTGAAACGAGTAGTAGAACGAGTTTTAGAGAGTGCTGAGCGCGAAATAGTTTTTTAATGAAACTTGCCGCACACATTTCACAGTCTATAAAACGAGACTTGTGTTATCGGCGAATGAAAGACATCCCGTTTATCGAAGTGACGCGCGCGCGAGAGAGAGTTGAATTAACATCTTGCCGCGCGGATTCTGACGACCGATTTTTCAAAAAAGAACAAGAGAGATGCGCGCACTAATATCAATATGCGGCAGACTAAGTGGTAAACAAACAGTCTTGTTATGTTTCCGTAAAATATACAGAAGAATATCATTTCTCGGAGAACAAACGAATGATCGTTAAAAACACTCCGCCCGATGTATTTTCGTGGTGGATTATTTGTCGTGTTTGTGTAACCCATTTGTTATACCCGCGTTTGTTATCCTTTGTGCGGAACGGCGGTTTTATAAAGAAACAGTTGGCGCGAACACGCCGCGTGTTGCGAGCCCCGCTCGGCGACGCGCGCGGTACGCGTCGCGAAATATCGAACGAAATGGAACAAAAAAAAAAAAAAAAAAAAAAAACCCGACCGTCGCATCCGAGGATGAATACCGAGAGCGATGGTCGGATTCGTTTGTTCGATGCGCTTGCACGCTCGCGCCCGATTTCACGCGCAGGTAATGCAAAATATCGGCTCCGCCATAAATTCGCACGGGACATCGCGCCTCCTCTCGTTCTCCGATCGACGATAGAACGCGCGCGGCTCTGAACGGCGAAAATTATGGCTCGCGCCAGCAAAGACGATAGATGACGCGCTGAAACGAAAACGAAGCGCGTCAGGCGACCAATCACGACGGTTCTTGTGTAACTCGTGTGCGGCCAACTGATTGGAACGGGCGTGGGAGTATCGAATCGATTAGGTCGCGCCGATCGATTGTGTCGCGCGCTCTCGCTCGTCCTGTCCCGGAAACCCGTCGCTATTGCTCCACTTTCCGTCGACGGACCGCGCGCCCCCGTGATTTTCTCGCTTTCCGTCCCGTCTTTTTCCCCTTTCTGCCCATCATTTTTTCTCTCGCCTCACGGACAAATTTTGAAACAAAATAAAAAAAATAAATAAATTTACAAGAGACTCTCTATCTCGGGAACTCGAACACTCCAATTAAGTATCTTCCAATGCCGTAACGAGCTCGAGTTGGCGCGTGTCACCGCGAACGTTTATTATCGTTGCGTAATTAAAACAGTAGTCGCTCGTGGTCGCGCGAAACGAATCATCGGCTCGGCGTTATTTCCCTATTTTCGCAATCCAATAACGTTTTCCAATTAGGCGCATCCGTTGTACCGATGTATCGACGACGAGCGGCGTTGTGTGTCGCGTAACCTACCTACCTACCTGGTCTATTCGCGACAAACGACACCGCGCGACGTTACATAATCAACACGCCGTGTGTCACACGGCGGAGCAATCGTTTACGCGCGCACCCACCGCGCAAGAGAGACTCGAAATCGTTTCCTTTACAAATTCTCCCCTCATCCGGATTCAACGAAATCAACGCGGATCCGTGTAATTATTCACGTGTCAAATACGCGTGTTTCCCCAACTCGACCGCGAACTAAACGCTCGCGCTCGGTTCTGTTCCGATCGATAGATGCATTATGCTATGCCTCAATATCTCGCCAGCGCTTTCATGTTAAATGCGACGAGAGCTCCCCAAGAGCGGAGCGAAAGTACGCGGAGCGGAAATGGAAGCGAAACAATGTCGGAGGCTCCCGACAGATTCGCGACTCCTCTTCTCGCGACAAGAAAAATATAAACTTTTTTTTTGTTTCCGTATCCGAGAGAAAGTTTTTGGTAAAAACAATCGCCAACACGCACGCGTGACGTGTCACTCGTTGTGCCACGTCGTTGTAATCTAATTACGTAACTGCGACGAGAGCGGCGCATCTCGGTCGTCCCGCCGAGACGCCAACATTTTTGTCATCCACTTTGCGATCCGCACTCGCTCCGTAGACAACCTTGAACGGACATTGCAATTTCGTAACGACGACCGTAATGACGGTATTTTCAGCCATTGTTTTTTAAAAGCACGTAAGATAAGAATGACGAGCGCATCCCGGAGTAAACACATCGCGTGCGCACCATCGGCGGTACGCGGAGTTATGCACGCAATTTGTAAACGCCCCCGCACACGATCGTAAGACTTCGCTCGATTATGCGAGCTTGCGCGTGCGATAGATGAAGAAGAGAAACGTGCGAAATAAGACGAGAATGAGAGAAAGAGAAAGAGACAAAGAGAAAGAGAAAGAGAGAACGCGAAGAAGCAGGACGACGATGGGAAACGACGATGTGTCGGAGGGGGAAGAGAGGGGTGGTATAATTGGCTAAGCCAAGTTCAAACGATCGTGTGTCTCTGGTCGAGCGACATTCCACGAGCAGATGGCCTTTGGTATGCAAAATTCACGCGGTATAAGCGCAGCTGTCCACGTGTATGTAAAAGGATGCAAACGAGGTGAATAAACAAAAAACAAAAAAAAAAAAAGGCGCGAAAAGAATAGAAAATTGCCGCGCGTGGTTTCTCATCGAGTTTAACGTCGATAATAATAATATCGCGTGTGCATATAAATATCGGAGAATGCGACACAATTCTCTCACTCGCGTGAAACATTTCTCACGTGATAAGAATAATTCAGGCCGCGTCTTTAACTCGGCGAAATTGAACACAACAACGTTCGATCGCGAGCGATCGATTAATTTTTTTCGCGCGCGTTGTACGGCAGAGAAAAAAAAACACACACGCACGTACGCAGTTTCGACTAACGTCGTTAATTCGATCGTTAAATCGACGAACGATCATTGAAACGATCAAATAATTTGTTGCGAAATAAATTTAAATTAATCGCGCGATAAATCGTTTTTGTTGAATATATGTTTCATCTTTTCTTCGTTTTCCGACAAACGGCGATCTCTCCGAGATAAAACTGCGTAATTGCAATTAGTTAGCCGACAATTAATCGTGTTGTCGCTTGGCGTTTTCCTGAGTAGTTTCCATTCTCGTGCATCTTTTCCATGTACTCAACCGCAGGAAAACGCTACGTGGTACAAAGTACGCAGTCGACGACTTTGAACACCGGAGAATCCTCGTAAAGCGTCGAGTGACGTAACGTTGGTGTATAATGATATAAAACAACTTCGGAGTGAGAAAAAAAATGACTACAAAAAAATAATATTCAGTCGGTGCATTCGCAAATCAAATGTAATTCGCGTTACGTAACGCGCGCAACGTCGTCGAGTAGAAAAAAATTCGTCAAATACGACAGATGTCGTACGTTTCGCGATTTACTTCTCGATTTTTTTTATTTTACGGAGGAAAACCAAAATTTTATTGTTCCTCTCTGTGAATCGAGTTCGCAAGTTGGCAGAATGTTGCACGAAAAAGAAATTTTGTTACAGTACGACCAGCAAGAAAAATTTGCCAATTGAATTGTTTGTTAACAAATTGACGGCAAGGCAAACAAACAGGCTTAGACAATTTTTCTTCTGTCATATGTTAACTTCTTTGCTATTCCAACAAACATTTTTTTTCATGTGAGACAAGAACAAATTTTGTTCAATATCAAGTCGATAAGATAATGTCAAAGTGTGAAACATTTACATAGTCGAACGCACGACTGTCGGCACGTGCTCGACATCTGTAAACTGAAAGAAAAACAAAAAAAAAAAAAAAAGATAATATCGTAATAATCGTTAAGTCCGGATGATAATTAACATTGATAATAATAATCACTCACTGATGAATTAGTTGACAAGTGTTAATAAAAATAGCAAGGTTCGGTAATTGTTGCCAACGCAACCGATTTGTGATGATATTGTACATACGTATCGTTAATTAAATACCATTGAAATGCGGCCGCGAGAATACAGTTGGTTTAATTGTCACAAGACGTATTTTTTTTGTCACAAGGCGTATCGTCGATATCTAGTCATTGACTGTCAATTTGCAAAAACATTCACGTAGGTTTCTTGTCTTGCGAAATCGATTCGCACACAGCTGTCGCTGAATATATTTGCACACATGACAGTCCATTGGGTAAATTAACCGCAGAATCTGGGCCAGTTACAACACCTGACGGACGAGGCGCAATCTTTGACACGAGGAATCCGACGACGAGTCTCCAACACACAAGAGACGCTGGTGCCAAATTTAAATCTGCGACCGCATCTCGCGACAGATACGGATCTTCGTCGATGATCTCGCGTCTCTCGTTAAAACCAAGAAAAAAAAAAAGTATATCGCACGCGAATTGAACTTGCGAGGTTATTCCGTTTTACAACGTGTAATGCAAATATTACGATCTACGAGCGATATAAATTACAGTTGCCGACAGCAACTCGCAAGGCAACGAATGACGATCCGCGATCCTTACGCCTACTCGACTGCAAGTCAATATTTACGAGACATTTAATGCGAAAGGGTAAGGGGCGGCGCGCGCGCGCTTCACAAGCGAGTTTTACGTAGGGCGCACTCGAGCGAAGTCAAAGTGAACGAAAGCGGCGCAAAGCGTCCCGAAGAATTAGATTACAGTGTAACGAGTGTTGTAGGTTAAGTAACGCGAGAAATCGACAGGTTGTTTGAAGCGAGCCGCACTGCCACGCGCGCCGCACGTCCTTTGAGGAAACATAATTGCGTTTTTTTTTATTTGACTTTCAAGTTATTGTAAATTGTAAACGGTGTATTTTTTTTTTTCAATTTCTTTTTACATTTCATGATCGCGTCAGAGAACTCGCACGTATCTTCGAATTATGAAATATAATGAGATTTTCCAAAGCGCGAAAAGAAAATTTATATTTAAAGCTCGGCGCGAAAGAAAAGAATCGTTTTTGTTTCCGAGCGGGAGAGCTTTAATTTGTTGCGTAAGTGCCGCATAAACAGCGAATTCTGAATAGCAAGGTTGAAATGCGTGGAAACGTACTACTCACGTCTTTAAAGAGGCACACTCGCTCCGCGGTTAGGCCTGGCGACATATATTGCATAAGTCCCGACACATCGTCGAGTTAACACTTTTCAGACGACAATTCTCTCTGCACGCGCACCTCGGTTCTCTCGCGCGGCGGGTCAATTCGCGGCAACGCGCGATTACAAAGCTTTTGACCGTATCAGGAGTGATGCGATCCTGAATTTCTTTTCAACGCAACCGCACGCACAAGTCACACTCGATGAAAAAATTGAAATTCGCAAAAACCAACGAGCAAAAATATGAAAAACTAAGAGAGCGAAAATTACAAAAAAGAAATATACTCCGTACACGCTCCGATCTCTCTTTTTTTTACATCTTAGAGAGAGATTGTCAACAACATAAAACATGACAGAAAGTTGACGCGTTGTCCTATACATACGTAATGGGAATTAAAACAGTGTGTCGTTGAGTATCTGTCGCTTCACTTCGTCGTCAAATAATTTCAAATTAAGATACCATTAAAGTTTAATGACATTAATAATTCATCGCGAGCTCTGGGCGATAAAAAAACTGACATTCACCGACACGGCGATATTGATCGAGGCAACGAACGTCAGGCAGGAGTCGTAGGTACACGACAGTGTGTGCGCGCGTATAATTAAAAAGGCCATTATGAAACAGCGGTTAGGAAGGCGTAGAAAAAAAAAAAGAAAAAAATCTCATTTATCTCTCCGCAAGATATCTCACAACTCTCCTCTCTCTACTTCTCTCTTCGTCTTCTTTTCCTCCTATGTACCTCTCTCGCGACATATATACCTAGCACACAAGCATGCGACACACGCACACGCACACACGCACGCACGCACACGACGTGACAGACAACAGTGTGAGACACGCAGTCACGAGCGTGTACACGTTGCTCGTTGATACGAAAACACGTGCGCTTTAACGCGCTCGACGATGCATATACACACCTGTAGTACGTGTTACTCCTCGAAGTCGCCGCTTAAAGCACCCAACACACGCGTTCCTGTAATCCGTCCCTGCAGTCCGACGTCCACTCCTTCCACGCGCCGCGGCACCTACAAGATAGATCTCTCTTTCTCTCTCAGAGATTCTCCGTCTCTCTCCCTCCCTCTCTCTCTCTCTCTCTGTGTTACACGCGTGATGTACGCATATGTTTCGCGTGCGCGTAAACGTGTGTCAAGAGCCGCCGAACAGTAATCACGGATGAGAACGCGAGAGAGTTGGCGCCAGAAATTTGTTTTTTTTTTGTTTTTTGTTTTTTTTTTTTGTTTTTGTTTTTTTCTCCCCTTTTGTTTGTTCCTTGTCGTGTGATCGATTTTCTTTTTTAGCCTATAACGAGATGAGAGACGGAAAGCGCGAACGTGGTGAACGAAGAAGAGTAACACGCAGCTCAGTGTACCAGCGGAGACTGGCAACTTCCCCTCGGTTTTGTCGAGTGCTGGCCGCTATAGCGCAATAGGTATATAGAGCGCC
Source organism: Pseudomyrmex gracilis (assembly GCF_002006095.1). Lineage (NCBI taxonomy): Eukaryota > Metazoa > Arthropoda > Insecta > Hymenoptera > Formicidae > Pseudomyrmex > Pseudomyrmex gracilis. The sequence goes on from NW_018020716.1 coordinate 366,611, forward strand.
ACATATCGTGTGTACGCGCTCTTGCCGCTGGGTAAAAGGGGAAATCGCGGGGGGTGAAAGGAGATCGGCGGGGAAATCGCGGGTCCGATGGAGGTAAAGCGATAGGTACCTTTCCGGGAGGAAGAGAGAATAGGAGAGACAGAGAGAGAGAGAGGGATAGAGAAAGTGAGAGAAAACAAGAAGGGTGGAAGGAGAAGGAGGGGATCAGGTCGCACGCTCTCGGCGTTGTGACGTAATTCGAGTCATCCTGGATGTGTTGCGTGGAGGGTTGAGATAAAAGAGAGGAGAAGGGGTGCCCGCCGCACCAGGTGGGGCGCAACTCCCCGATGGTGGGAAGAGGGCAAGGGCGCCATGGTGGGGCTGGGAGGGGTGGGAGGGGTTAGGATGGCGGTCATTAGTGCTACTGGAACACGGAAGCAAATTCTCGAACGGTACCTCCCGTGCTCAACCTTCACCGGCTGTTCTCCCTTCCACTCTCCCCTCTTCCTCTCCTACTCTCCCTTTTTCCTTCACGTTGCCTCCCACGCGCGACCAGGTATCACGGTACTACCTAACCGCTCTGATGTCTCTCTCTTTCTCTCTGTTTCTCTCACGCTCTTTCCGCTTCGGAGGTGCAAGCACGATGCACCTACGGTGCAGCGCAGCCCGAGGGGGGAGGCTCGCGCACCCTCCGTAGCTTCGCCGTGCACATATATATATATATATATAGAATCTTTCGGAAGCGAGTCCCGTAAGGGGTAGCTCGTCGTGTAAACGGGAAGAGACAGGGGAGAGGAAAGATTAGGTCGCGCTCGCGACCTCGTCCTTGCCGGGGTCCAAGATCGCCGACGTTCTCTTTCTGCGGTCAGCAATTTTGCGTACGCGCCAATGTAAGACGCGCTTGTGTGTACAAAAAAAAAAAAAAAATCAAGTATACACACTACTCGTTGTGTGTGCTCTTTTTCTCTCGACACGTTCGTCGGAAATTGTTGCGATGTATCTTATCTTGTTTTCCGAAATTTCTACGGAAATTTCTGCGGTAATTCCAACTCTTCGCGCACCGAGCGGTGTTGTTCTCTGAATTAATTTATGTGACGGATTCCATTGAGCGTTTTGAAATAGGGTAAACTGGAGTTTGCGTGCGCGCGCGAATAAATTTATAATATTAGCTATATAACACTTGGGTCTCTCTACTTGCCGGATTCGCTTAACAATGTGAATTGTATACAACGCGATAAATACGGGTACGTAAATACCGTCAGGCGGTGCGCGCGCCGACAGTCATTAATATTTAATTGCTAGTACAAATAATCATGTTGATTTTGAAACAAGCGATTGTTGATTTCACACGAAGTATTGAATTATTAAAAAAAAAAATTGTTCAACTTCGCACACACGTCCGGACGTGCAATTAGCAAATTATGTTGTAATTATTATTATTAATATTTATTAAATTGATTCACATTGATTCGATTGTTGCGACAATAACAAATCGTGTGCGAGAGGCGAACATTTTCCGTCGATTCACAAACACTTTCAATTTCCGACGACTTTCAAAGAATCGAGAGAGTAAAACTTGCAAGAAGCTTAAGATGGACTTAAATTACTCAATTATCCGTCTTAATGGATGGTCTGTAGTTTCAATCGGGATCTGTCACAAGAGCGTGTAATTAATTTCACGTTAACTCAATTTCCTTGCCTCTCGTCGTAAATTGCGGAAAGAAATTTTTCATTTTCATATGTTTTAATTCTCGCGCGGAAAAAACGTTCTTTAATCTACTCGAACAAAATTACCTTGTGTAAAGCCTTTAGATAATCCGAAAATTTCCGCTCTCACACGTATATTTCACTCAAACGTGCGAACATTGTCAACTTACACAATCGGCGCAAATCTTTGTCAAGTGGAAATTACACATTTGCTTTTTTGTTTTTTTTTGGTTTCTCGTATAAGAGCGCGACGCAAGAGCGGCTCCTTTCGTGTATAAATTTACTGCTATATATATATAGCGAACAGACTGCGCGACGTAATTACGAAACTTCCTTAATTTCCGCGGATCCTTTGTGCTTTGATTTACGTTCCGTAATGGCGGCGATTATTTCCTGCGGATTTCGAACACAACGTATCATCACGATCCGGCGCGCGCCGTTATACGAAGCTGTGTTGGAAATTTCAGCTCTCTTGGCTCGCTGATATACCGTGGTTGTGAATACGAACCGCGGTCGTTATATCTCTCTCGGCGCGATACGTAAAAGAAAAACGCAAAAAGCTCCAAGTTGCCCGAAGAGGCAATATTGATCAACGTCGTGCTGAACTCTGATATTTGGGATTATAGCCCGGCGGGAGCTCCCGGCTTCGAGAGAGCGAAGCCGCCATTGGCGAAAAAAACATCGTCGTACTTAACCGATGCAAAATCGCGTAATCGGATAAGTTTTTTTTTTTTTTTTTTTTCAACAATTTTTTTCCTCCCACAATGGCAAAAAAATACAAAAACAAACTCGCGCGTGGAACGACCACGTGTGAGAAATCTTGATTTTCTTCGTTCGCCATTTCGAAACCGGCGTCGGTCGCTCGCACTAACATCAAGAGGTCAAGGCTTTTTTCTGACATTGTCGTATCGATGGCCGCGAACTCGCTGTCGTCGGTCGAGTCGATCGAACGGCGAACAGCGCTGCATTATTTTCACGCTGAATATTGTATCACTTTTGATACGTGCGCGCGTCTGCACGCGGAACATCAAGACACTTGACTCGATTAAGCATCTAAATGTTCTACGAAAGTGGATTAAGTCCGAATACACAACACGGTGTGTTTTTCTCGCACCAGAACTGTGAGAATCGCGATAATTGCAAAACTGCGAAGTTATAAATCCCACAATTCAACAAAACGAGATTGACTTCAAGTTTTCAATAAGAAAAAAATTAAGCTGCTTTGAATTAACATATAAATCAAGATTTTTCCCTCAGAAAATATGGAATTGATCATTTTTTTCTAATTAAAAGGCAAAAAAGTTTCGCCGAATGCAAACACATGTGCGTTTTTTGCGAACGTTTGCTCGAGGTGATTATATTCTCGAATAAAGTTTGTTTTCCATCACGCGACTAAGCTCGTGTCTAATCGCTGTCGCCCGCGAAACAAATTTTATCGATCTCGATGACAAGAGAACAGGTCGCGAAGCGATTATACACGTTGTCGTTCGATCGCGGCCAACGCGAAAATTCGTTGACGTGACAATGAGTTTCGTAACTCTGCAATAACGAGCGGCGGAAACTCGCACGAGAGAGAGGCGGGCATTCCTCTCTCAGTTAAACCTCAAAGAGCAAACACACAACGAGCTGGATGGAAAATCGACGTTAGGATATTCGTTTCAAAGCGACTCGTCGCGGGGAATCTCCGAGACGTGTATAACGCGCGCGCGCGGCTAAGTTCGTGCTCGCACTGATGGAAAATCGACGTCGTCGGCAAAATTGCATCGGAAAGCGAATTCAACTCGCGTCTCGCGAGAGAGATTCCGTTCGATAGCCACAAGAACGTCTCACCCATATATTCTATCTCGCTGTGGGATAAATGGTGCAAGGACACACACTTTACAAGACCGCGCAAATATCGTATTTTACGCAACGTTAAAAAATTCACCATTGAGATTTGACATTTTTGTGAAAAAAAAATTTGAAATTTCCGTGAATCTCACGACGCCACAAGAGCGAAAATGACACATCGAGCGCTACACGTTCTCGCTGTAGTCACGCGAGTATGTATTGATTTTCTTAGCGATTAATAATAAGCGCGCGTCAGATTTTACCGTATTTCCAGGAGAATATCCGGGGGTAAACGCCGGAATTTTGCAGCCGCGTGTACGGCCTCTCTCGTGCGCGAAGGAATGCCTTTCGCACGCGCGCGTTCCGCCGCCGCACATGTGCACACACGCTCTGTCGTCCCACGCGTGTTTCTCTCTGTAGTACGTCGCACTGTTATCGCATACCGTCGCGCACATACTAACGAGATATTTCATAACGGCGGATTAGCGGGGGCGCGGATTCAGAACGGTTCCCTAATCACCATGGCGATGGCAATTAATTCCGGGATGCGCAGGCGGCAGAACACGCCAGCGGCCAGGTCGTGTGCTTCGATTTACGGTGCGGCGTCTGGAAATTAATTTCTCGCCCACAATCGACGACGACGACGACGATAAAAACGATGTCGACCGACGTCGTTCTTCCTCGCGTGATTTCGTTCCAGTTTTCCTCGCGAAAGAGAGAGAGAGAGAGAGAGAGAGTTCTGACAAACTGCCGGGCCAAAAGGTCACGCGAGTTTTGTGAATATACGATGAGAGTTAATTAATGCGGCGATTATACGAGATTGTCATTACTTCTCAATATACACGATTTGATTTAATAACGTCGCGTGTAATCGGGAATCGTTCCAGTTTGAAGTTTAATGGCAAATCAATAATTCGGTTGCGGTCCAAATATGGCAATTGGAACGTCGTAAAGATAGAAATGCCAGAACGGAAATAAACGCGAGTCCTTTAACAACGTTTTTCCATCCAATAAATTAATCGGATATTACGCTTAATAGTATTCCCGATCGATGTACATATATAAATGGCGTCTACGTCATTTGTCACATCTTGAAGATGTTCGCGCGACTCTCTCTCTACCTATCTATCTCTCAAAGTAAAAAAGAACGGAAAGTGGAATTTAACAAAATTGATATTTTGTCGCGATATCTCACGAAATTCCGCGCCGCATCGCTTCAGTCTCGCGTAACATTTGTTCACTCTATTATATTCGTCGTTTTGCTATTGACGAATCTGGGGACGCGGAGACACGTGAAGAAAGAAATCGTCCCCGTCCGTCCGGACAAGAGAAAAAGAGACTTAATCTTCCGCAGCTTTTCCTCCTTTCAGAAGAACAACTCGCTAGACGAGACGACCGCTTATAAATACGTTCTCGGGATATTAATCCGCGAGGAGCCGTTTCCTTCTATCTCTTCTTCACGGAGAAGGGATTATCTTTAATACAAGACCGTCGTTCTACTCCCCCGATCTGCGATACGATATCCCGCCGAGAGAGAAACCTTTTCTCTCTTTTATTTCGCCGAGGAAACGCCCCCCTACCCGTCCCCCGCCCCACGCAAAGAGACGGCACCGGCCATCCTTTTCACATCGCATCGCCACGGGCGATAGTTATGCGATATGGCGACCTGCCTACCGACGCGAATTGGGTCACATCGGTGGCAAGTATATCTAAAAGAGAAAATATCTTTCTCGGGAGGGAAGAGAGAGAGAGAAAGATATGAGAAACACACAAGGGCGGTTGAATGGGAATGCCAAGCCGAGGGGAGAAAAACTGCCGGGGTTTACTACTACGCGCTCCCCTCCCCACTTTATCGTATTACGTGTATTTTCTCGGGGACGAGTAAATGTTGAAATAAGTAACACAAATGTTTGCGCAATCCGTTTCTTAATATTCAAACACAATATTCTTTAGAAGAGAGACAAGTTTCAGCAATGAAGTATAAAATAATAATATGTGTCGCGGGCGTGTAAAAATTTTACGCAAAAAAAATATCATTTGCCGAAGGGGAAAAACGTTTCACCTGACGAAAATGTTCTTCACAAGAGGACGCCGTCTCCTCCCCGCGATGGTATTGCGGCGGCTGCTGCGTTGCGAACAGTCTCCCAATGAGAGAAAGTCGCAGCCCAAGATGACAATTTTCTCGACAATACTCCGCATTACCATAAAAAAGAAACTGAAACAACGAACGACCACGGAGGCAACGCGTCCGGAGCTTTGCATTTCCGATTACGTTACGAACGAACACGTTCAGGCCCTATTACATGGGTGATAGTCATGTTCCGCCTTCATCAAGCCCCGCTTTCTTTCTTCTCTCCGCGCGTATTGTTTTCTCCCTTCCCCTCCCCCCTTCCCCCGGAGAAAAAAAAACAAACAAAACAATTTCTCGCGTCTGCTCGTCGGCATCAGTATTCGCGATCCGTGTAATCGCTTCTATTTCCTGCAATAACGTTAATTAATGATAAACAGCGCCGATAAAATGCACGTGTGAGAGCGGAATTGCGAACGTGTTTGCCGGACGTCGATGGCATTTACGCAAGGATAATGCTAACCCGGTGATCTCTCGTACCGCATTACGTTTGGGGGCCGCGCATATACCGCCGCGCGGATTAATTGGCAAACTTTCCGGGATAGCACTTCGACCCCGCGTATAGTCCGACCAGCTGCAAGTGCGAACGGTTTAGTTATGCGCATAACGAATGCATCGCATAGTTTCCTGTGTGCAAATTAAGTGGTGGACTGTTCAACGAGAAGCGCGCTCAGTTGAAACTGATAAAATATTGAAGGCTCCCGCCCCCCTCCCCGGTGTCGGGAGGCGGGGGGCGATATTTCAAGCAAAACCGAATTAAATTTTCCACGGTGAAATTAACTGCGGCGGTAATTTTTAAGACGCGAGACGAGACGGTCCCGATCTGTAGATTATAATCCCGTTACAAGGGAGTTATACAAGGACGCCGCGACACTGCGATTTCTCGAATCGCAGAAAGATTTGAAATTCTTTTGTTTTTCGCTCTACACCCTTGAGGAAGCCGCCAGCAATGTTTTTTCAAATTGGCACGCGCCGTTGCGGCGCTTTTGTTTAACGAACAGAAGAAACGTTTCTCCTCACCTCACCCTCCCACGGATTTCTTTCTTTTGTGGCAAAGTAAACACGTGGTTCATCGTGGTAATGTCTATCGACATGCGATACGCGACTGTCACTTTTTTGAAATAAAAATCTCTGAAGAAGCGCCGTCAGCGATGAATTTTTGTTTTTCGATTCGCACTTTCGCGTCTATTACCGTACAACAGATATCGTTGAAACAACGAAGCTTGCTAATATCGGTAATGGTAATGACAATAATAAACACGGCGCCATAAAGCGAATCGAAAGTTACTTTTTTTTTTTTTTTTTTTTTTTTATTCGCGCGAGCGGCGTGTAATATTTTTCACGCACGCATCCCATGCATATGAGCTTCGGAACCTTTGACCTGAATAGATCGCATTACGTTCAATGATACTTTGATCCCTGAGCGACGATAATATATGTCTCTTGTTGTAAAGCCGTGTGTGCACACGAACGGAGGTGCACACCGTAAAATAGAAATTACGAGTTGCGTAAAGTCGCATATTTTGTAAATAAAAAACAAAAAAAAAAAAAAAAAACCACACCGCGCGCGAACGTGTATAAAGCTGTCGACGATTGCGTTTGAATGTGGCTGACACGTCTATTGTGTAATACAAAAGGCAAATCATTTGCAAAAGTCGTATTGTAGTCACAGTGTTTGCGCGATTCAGTTTTCGCGCGTTCCTGCGAATAAAACATTACATTACACCTACCGTAAATATATATATATATATATATTTTGTCAGTATTTTTGACAAGATAATTTAACGAAACGCAAATCGTTCCTTCCTCTCTCGATTTTCGACACGTGTACCAATCTGTACATGTTGTAATTTAAATATTTACATCTCGTTGTAATCTCCGACCGTCTATTTGCTGGTTTTTCGAGCGTCTGTATGCGGGAGGGTTTCATAAACGTTTCTTCTCGGTCATCACCGAGAAAAACCATTAAAAACTCCGTCTTTTGTGTTCTCTTCCGAGGGGCTCCTTCTCTCTCTTTCTCTCTCTGTCTCGAGACAGAGAGAGAAAGAGAGAGAATGTGAAGGAATCGATAAAGGGGTTGGAGTCGGCACTGCTGCCACCTCGAGACACTCTTAAGCGAGAGATCGTGGGACGGCGGTTAAAGGTCAAGGTCGAGCTATTTCCTGCACGAGCGAACCTCGAGTCTTTCGGTTTATGTACCGAAGACAAAGGAGAAGGGCAAAGAGAGAGGAGAGGAGAGGATGGCCAGGGGGGAAGAAATCAGCCGAGATGACAGATACACCGGCGGTTTATTACTCGACACAATTCTAAAAGACCGTCCTCTCCTCCCCCCTTTTCCTGCTGACCATTTTTCACGGATCGTTTTGCAAATCCGTCCGTTGCGAATGGTAAGAAGAGAAAAAATGACGAGACCACAAGATAAGCACAATGAAAATCGCGAAATGGGATCGAATGACCCGCGGACAAGCGCGGGTTTAATTGTATCACGCGCTTCTTTTTCCCTTGTTAAAACAGCGCGCGGCGTTATATTACTCGCGACGCTCGTAGGAAGTGATATATTTTCACCGAAGAAAGACATGTATTTTTTCACACGCCCGAGCTTTTCTCTTGCGAAAACGTTTCTGTGCCTCGCAAGCAGAATTTAACTTACCGATTAATCTCTTCTTTCTCTCTCTTTCTCTCTTTCACGCTTTGGAAAAAAAGAGCAAATTTTTATAATTTGTATCAAATCTTTTGTTCAAATAAAATACTCAGACGCGAAAATACATAAATCGCGCGAATGTACACGAGGAGATAAAGTAAAAAAAAAAAAAAAAGAAAAAAAGAAAGCGAAATAAAAGAAAATAGGTCAGCTGTGAGATTGCGCGAACACTCGGGAATATCTTAAACTGCTGGAAAATATAAAATTGTGCGACAACGAATATCGTCCGCGCGCGCCCACATCTCGACATTTCCAAGTGTGAGATATAGCGAATGAGAGAAACGTGTGTGTCCACACACACACACACGTAGGAGGAAAAGGTGGAGAGGAAGTAGAGAGATAAACGCGCGAGGAGAGCAGATATTGCGACTGTTGAGCCTCTCACGGTGACCATGGGAGCGCAAAAATGATTGCGGAGCTACTCTAGAGAAAGATATTTTTATCATGTTCAATTTTGCGCTCAACTCGTCGTCGAACGAACGAGCGTATGTTGATTCGTTTCATTTGCACAACGAAGCGTTTATTCGTCGAGTCTCTTCATCGTGTGTTTCCTACGCAGTTGACACGAGGATTTCATCGATTTCGTCCAGCAATTATTTCGCAATCCGATCTTTGCGACAAACGATAATGTTGCGAAGGACTATTATTCTGCTAATACACAAGGTGATAGTTGAGTAAACGATTCTAAAAAAAAAATGATTCCTCGCGTTGATTCAAGACGAAAACTTCATGTGATCATACGTCCGAAATGGCTATAGTTTCTTTTTTTTTTAAAAAAAAAAAAAAAAGGATACCCGTTTATCTTTGGATACTGAGTGAACAAAAAAATAATAGCTCCAAAAGATGAGCCTTGTCATGTCCTTCAAACACGCACAAAGTGTTCCATCAAAATGAAGTTTTTAAAATTTAAAAGACAAAACGAAATTTTTCCTTCAACTTCGTCACTCTGTGTACGTTTGAACACTCTGAGCCATTTTGGACGTATTGTCATGTGAAGAATCATCCCTTGAAAAACGTTTTTTTTTTTTTAAATACGCAACTACTATCCTGTACGTAAAACGTCCCGAGTTTTCTTGTTACTAAATACAACACCGTGTCGATTTGTCTCTTGTTACGCGATGAAAAAAACACTCGGAATAATAATTTGCGCTGCGAAAGCGCAACTGTGCAAAATGTAAACTCGGAATTAGGGGGCCGTATTGTTCGCGCAAACGCGCGTCACTAAATGCTCGTCATCCTCGTTAGAAAGTGCGATATAAACGAGACGAACTTTGTAGTTATCCTCCGGAGTCGAGGACACCGGAGCCCCGGGAAGCCTTTAACTGCCAAGATGGCTGAAATACACGTAGGTGCACGCCCACGTGCTTCTGCAGCCACCACTCTCTGCTTTTTCATCTTCCGTCGCCACCCGCAACCCCCGTCGCGCCCTCGTCGTCGTTGTCGTCGTCGTCGTCGTCGTCGTCGTCGTCGTCCTCTCTGTATCTCCGTCGCATCTCCGCGCGAGCGCCGAGCTCTTTCTTACTCGGCGACGTGTCCATCGGCCGGGCAAAAACGCTCCGAGTTTTGCATAAGGGAGAAAACACCGACGGAAGCCGACCATTCTGATTTCGCGGCTAATGCGAAAGCGATGTAACCGAGCCGCGCGCGGCTTTTTAGAGGTTGTATTTTCTTTCGCAAAGCGCCCGCGCGTACGGTCAGTATCGCGCGCGCGGGGAACCCCGACGGTCTCCGAATTTCAGTCCGAGATTTATGCTCGAAATCGAGATATATCCCTTGAGGGAATGCGGAAGAAACTTCTTCCGCGAGGAAATTTATTCTCGCAAAACGCATTGGTCGGATTGCATGTAAATTCTCATTTGATTGGACGCACTCCCGAATAACTCAATTCAATTTCGTACAACGTCGAAGGATGCGAAGTCGAGACGGCGATAAATCGTTGTCGGATCATGAATGACGACGTCGTGAATGACGATGGATGATGATGGCACACATTTCGCAAGACGAGAGAGAGAGAGAGAGAGAGAGAGAGAGAGAAAGAGAGAGAGAGAAAGAGAGAGAGAGAAAGAGAGAGAGAGAGAGAGACAGAGAGACGCCCGAGGGAGATGGATGAGCGCGCAGTTACCAAATGCGGGTCACAGCGTCTCGTCAATAACGGCGCGCGCTACATCGTCGTCGTCGAGATCGCGTTTTATACAAAGACGCATCGAAGACGCTCGCGATCCCGTAAAATAGCGATTCGTGACAATGAAACCACTGACACAGTTTTGTGTCACCGTTCGGCGCGTAGATCCTTTTCCGCGTTCTCGCCATTTGTCCGCGCGTTAATTTGTCACATCAATCGCGTCAACGCGAAAATAAGCAGCGACAAGCGGGAATAAGAAACGGGAAAAAAGGGATGAAGTAAATTGATGACGTGTATCTCCGGTCGTCCCGCGGACGATCTCAACACCGCCCTTCTCTCGATCGAGCCAACGTTATTTTATTTCCACTCGACAGCAATACGGCTGACGTTTATTTCTGACACGGTTTTACATCGCTCAGAGGCGACCGGGACAGTTAATTCTCGTCGACGATGAGAGATCCATCGCTCACGGACACACCTGCTACTCCCTCGGGATGGTCAAGCGCGAATTCGATTCGCTCCTCGAGTCGCTTCCTCGAGTGTCCCGAGGTGAAGAAAAGAGAGATGCAGAGTAAAAAAAAAAGAAAATATCAATACAATGACAACACAACAATGCCTCGCGACGTCGCAAATATCTAATGACGTTCCATTATCGCAACAATAATAAAGACTGTGCGTGCGTATGTGTGTGTGTGTGTGTGTGTCAACGCAAGGTTATTTTTCTTCTCACACGGAGAAAGTTACGAAATCTCAGGTGAAAGTCTCGTAAGAACGAATGAGAATTACACACACACGTAATATGAGACTTGCGCCTCCCTTTTTGTTATTTTTCTTACGAGATGGAAAAACTGCGAGAGATCCAAATCGCGGATCTATCGCGAAACGCGAACGAGTGATCGAAATAAAATTTGACAAATGTCACACGCTTCCCCGAAGATAAGTTTCGAGCGAGGGCGTTAAGCTTGTAATCACTTTCGCGAGACGATATCGACGGCTATTTACAACGGCTAAAGCCCCGAGGAGGTTTAACCTCAGAAGCAAAACGCGCGCTTCTCCCCTTCGATTCGAGCAAATTCATCATCCGAGATATATTAATGTCGTCTCTCGCGCCGACTGTCGAGATCCCTCGGCCTTGTTAATGCCGGAAACTTGCGAGCGCCATCACCGCTTACCATCGGGGAAAGGGGACCCACCGGTTTGCTAAATTACTTCGAATCGAGTTACTTATTGGCCAAACGAAAATTATAATTAATGTCGGACTATCCAACATTTATATATATATATATATATATATATACTTAGATCAGTAACCTTATCGTAATCACGTGACCAAGGTCAGTGACCCCCCCGTAGTTACGTGACAAAGATCAGTGACTTTACCGCAGTCACGTGACCAAAGTCACTGGTATCCGACATTATTTATTGGCCAGATGAAAATTATAATTCTTGTCGAAGTTTTCGACATTACTTACTGGCCAGGCGAGAATTATAATTCTTGTTAGATTTTCCGGAAACATTATCGGAAGTAGATCTCTCAAAAAGATCCCGTCCTACAAACGGTTTCTTCCTTCTTCTTGCGGAGGAGCCCACGGGGCGAAATGGAGCATGAGCTTACATAATATACGTACGTACATACACAGCGGCGAAATTTCGGTCGATTCTCCAGTTTGCATAATCGGGTTACTCTGTCGTCGAGAGAAATAGAAGTAACATAATTTCTTTTTGCGTCTCACGATCTTTTATCCTCGTATAAAGAGAGTTTCTTTTTCTATTTTACAAAAAAATTTCTCCTCGCGCGCGCGCAAAAAAAAAATCGCCTTTATTCTCGGTACCTCATATTGTTTTTTTTTCTTTGTAAATCCAAGTTTCTCGACTATTGAAAAGAACTTCCTAATTATGACCAAAAAGTACTCTTCAAACACACAGACACATGCACAGAATTTCTCTCTCTTGTTTTCTCTAATTGCGCTTTCAACACGAATGTGATGACCCACTGACTCGCGTGCTGACTCTGACAGACGCATTTTACGATGGTCATCATTCGATCGCTGATGAATTGAGTGAGAGATAGAGAGAAAGAGATAGATTTTCATGCATGTGTTGCTGAGTGCGACAATCCGCGTTTGACCATTACGGTCGAATAATTAAATCCAAGTTTCACCACACGGAAACCCACGCTGGTTGTGTGTCGATGCATAAGAAAAAAAGAAGAAGCTGAAACACGCTACTTTCTCGGACAACAAAGGGAGATCCAGTCTAATTGCACCCGGAAAATATTTAATCAGCGCGCCTTAATTACTTTTCTCCAATCGCATCATCTAATTAATTGTCACTAATTACGGTTCCATTGGACAAACAAAAAAGATCGGCGATCGATGTATCGCGCGCGTGTGGTATTTCAACGCGCGCTCGCGAATGTGTAGTTTATTTTACTTTTTTTTTTTTTTTTTTTTTTTTTTTTTTTTTTTTTTTTTTTTCAACAATTTATTACACGGCGGAACAATGAAATATCGGTGTTTGCGATGAACATTTCCCCGCGACGTCTTTTCTCTCCGCGAGCCGAGCAATGTGAGTTTTGTTCCCGCACAATGGCGGCATTATCTCAATGGTGGATTAAGAGCTCTCTCCGCGTTAATACCCGCGGGAATTGTTCGGTATGCGAGAGAGAGAGAGAGAGAGAGAGAGAGAGAGAGAGAGAGGTGCGGTGCCGCCGGTGAAACCTCAAGTGAACTTGGCGATATCCAGTGCCAGGATCGGCGATATCGGTCGAAAACTTGAGCCAAGTTCCATTTCGGCGTCGTCCGGCGCAGCAGATTCCGGGCAGCCCGCGCTCTCCGTTTCTGGTCAACGGGCACGATTTTGCGGTCGCCGCAAAACCGTCTCGATTATCGTAATAGCCGCGCTAATGTATATATAACGAGGTGATATAACGCGATACTTTTTCAATTAAGTCGTAATCGCGTGCTCCACGCGCGAACAGAAATGAAAGACGAATTTTATCGTTCGATCTCGGAAACGCGCGCACTTTTGTAAAGGAAAGAAGACACTTCGTCATAGAACACACGCACGTTGTTTTAATTGCAAAACAGTCTAACCTGCTCAATAAACCACGTGATAAAAAGTAAGTTGCCTTGTTATCTCACTTGTATATGATAAAAGTGTTCTTATCGGGGAAAGCACATATGCGACTTTTGCGACACGAAGCGCTCAACGCGCAAAAAAGAATTTTTACTACTCGGGAATAGTGTCAGAGTCGTAGGATGTTCTCCTATAAATAACAAAACAGTTTCTCTTGAAAAAGAAATTACACCGTTTATCAAAACTATTATGAAAACACATATCTCGTTTTCGAGTAAAACGTCCGGCGAGAAGACGCGCCCGTGCGTCTTCGCAAGCCGCGACACGATCGCAATAAAACGAGCGATCACAGGTACAAAGAAAGAGGATGGCGCCGGACCACGCAACGATCGAATCTCCCGCGAGTCACCCGCCGCCGCCGCCGCCGCCGCATGTTCCTCCGCGAGAGAAAACGCCGAAGATATAAAGCCGCGTTCTTTCTCCTTCTTTCACCATCCGCCGAAAACTTTGCTCGTTAAGTCGCGACGGCGGCGATAAATGATAACAAACGTTATCTGCTGACCTAGATTACATGCCGCGCCGGTGCTTCTCTCTCTCTCTTTCTCTCTCTGTTTTTTTTTGGAAAAAAAATACCCGATGTTGCGACGGAATGTGTTGCCCATTCGTATCGATTTCCAGCGGCACGGTAATGTATTTGGACGACTTCCATGTGACACCTCGCGCCCGCTCGTGTATCGAGGTGCCTCGCAATCAATGCGAGAGCCTGAGCCACAAAGAGAGCAGGCGGAGGTGCAGTACACGTAGGGAGCATGCGTGGGTGTTGCTCTCGCGCTCTTTCTCTCTCCCCGAATCCGTCCCGGGATTTTATTATCTTCATGACCTTTCGCGTGTCCCACGTCTCTCTCTCTCTCTCTCTCTCTTTCTCTATTTATCTATCTCTTCCTCTCACTCCTTCTCTCTCTCTCTCTCTCTCTCTCTCTTACCCTCTTCTGCTCCTTTGTCTCGTCTTCCTCTCTTTCGATGGCCGGGGAACGAGGCGGGAAGCACCGCGCGCGCGGTAATTAACGCGCGAAGTCGCTCGCGATATCGCGGCGTCGTGTTTAATAGCGCGGAATGCGTTGGATAATACGAAATATAGGTTGCTAAAGATAAATGAGCCGAGGGGTATGCGCATATTAGACGGAAAAAGGGGTAAAGTACCTGTGGCGTCATCTCACCTTTACCCTATCTCTCGCACCTTGGCGTTGAGAAAGGCAGCTCAAATGGTAGAGACGATATAGTTAGAAAAGATATATCTAGACATGATATTTCCGCTGTGTACGTACACTCGCGAAGGCGCAAACATATATTTTCTTTTGCATGAGAATATCTTTTTATGAAAAAATAATTTTATACATAGATTTCATACGTGGAAGTGTGTGAGTCTGAAAAGAGCGCGAACAGAAATCTCAGAGGTAAATCTTTCCTGTTGCGACACAAAACTTTTCGCGAGATAAATAATTTTGTTTCTCGCTGCTTTCTCACATTTTTCTGCGTGTTCGAACTTTCCTCCGCGAAAATTCGATCACGAAATAAATTCGAACCACGGAACTGTCTGGCATTACCCGGGATCCATTGGTAAATCGAGAATCAAATTGATGCGGCTAACGGCGAAGGAGAACCTCTGCGGGAAAACTTGGGAAAAAGAGAGAGAGAGAGAGAGAGAGAGAAAGAAAGAGAAGAGGATGAAGAAAGAAAAATGCGAAGAAAATTCCCATGGCTCTTTTCAGAAGCGGGTTGCGGTAATTTTTTGAAGTGCTAGCAATTGTTCTTATATCACGGCGCGATACGTTTTCCCGCGTTGTACAAGATGGACTTAGTGCGGTGTTTCGTCGATATCTATTCGTTGCATTTCCCTCTTCTTCCATTTTACGTTTCGTTGCATGTTCGCCGCGAAATATTACCGCCGTTAGTACTCGAACACGAGCAAAAAAGGTATTTATGGTGTCGCTTGTCTCTCCGCAACTATTCTGATAATCGACTAATCTTGGACGAAAAGTACGCGAACATATAAAACGATCACCGCGACATGTGATGATCGCGGTTTTCTTTAAATTTGTTCATTACCGAGCGCGCGCGCGGCGCAAGATACCGGATGATATTTTGAAAGAAGAGGATGGAAAAACAAACCCAAAATCTTGTCCTAATCGTTTGAGAGACACGTCGAAGATAGATGCAATTTAGATGGTAAAAGCTCGCGCCTCAAACGCGAGCCCCCTGTTGTGACATACATTTCTTTCGATCGAGACGAATTCGACACACAGGGTGAAAAATTTTTCATTTTCAACGCTCCGGCATCGGTGATCAAGCGAAAGCGTGATTGATGTTCATGAGACTGCACAAAAGTCTCGCGCGTATAAATTTTCCCATTCTAACTGAGGATTTGTATATTTTTTGTATCTTTTTTTTCAAAACACGCCGTGTTGCGGTATTTATTTTCAAAAAATTGTCAAAAAATTCGCTTCGCAATAAAAACGTAACGAGTTTGAGAAAATGAAATTTCATTTTCAAAGATAATTGTAGTATCCTGCACAAATATTTTGCGGGATAACTATGCGCGTATATGTTACATATGTATGTATATATATATATATAATCCAAATTGAAACGTACAACAATCCGATAATGATCAGCCGGATATTGTTCGGAAATTTCCCGAAACGTGTCGTTTTGCCGAGCAATTACGTACGCGCTGGCGCATCCGGTCGACATCCACGTTACCGTTACGGGAGGCGATCTTAAAAGAGCGGGTACACATACACGTTTCCTTTCTTCCCCCTCAAAAAAAAAGAAGCAATTACTTGCCGGACGATCGCACGAGCGAAATCGCACGAACGGGCCGAGAGATGGTGCTTGTGTTATCCGGGGTCGGGTACTGCAATGCAGCTTTCGCCCCTCTTTTCGTTCTCTCTCTCGCTTTCCCCTTCGATTCTCTTTCTCGCTCCCGCTCGTTTTACTCGCCCCGCCGACCGAGAGAGAGAGAGAGAGAGAGAACCACCTTCCCGCGCTCTGTACCACACACCATTCTCCCCCGTGGCCGTCACTCGCGCACTTCCATTTTACGTGATTCGTCCTTCTCCATCTATTTTCCCTCGACTTGTGTGTGCCTCGCTCTCCTCTTCTAAATGTCACCTCGTGGACGATTAACTTTTGCACCGTCGCCCTCTCTTTCGCCCCGTTTTCGCCCGTTCGCTTCACCCGAACCTCCTTTTTCACGGCCGTTTGATTGGGAGGGAGAGCTCTCTCTCGACCAGCGGCTGGCCATTAACCACTCCGCCCTGTGTGCCCGTTGCGCAGAGTATATCTTTCGTATTCTATTCTTTTTTTTTTAGTTTTTGTTTTGTTTTTTTTTCGTTTCACCGTATAGCCGCCGAACAAGAGCGGCAACCGACGCGCGATTTCGAGGGTTCAACGCGCTAAAATTGATGCAAATTTTACACCGTAGTTCCGTTTAAAATCACTTTCACACGAGATTTGCTTTTTGATATTCATATTTTCGCCAATTATCCGATATACGATCTTCGAATCGTAAACCTCGATCAAAATTAATAAATATACATACGCGTGTCATGCAAATCAAATCTTACATCACAGACTTTCCGTGCCGATCCTCACGCCGATCGTTTTTCCATTTTTTTCTTTCTTCGACGAGATATTTTCAGACGTTACACGATCGCGAAGCACCGAAACCATCGCGGCCGATGAATGGCCAGTGACGGACGAGCTCGTAAAGAAGATGGATAGGAAATGCCAGGAATAGATACGCGGGCGATTATCTCACGACCGCCTAGACTACGCGTGTCTCGTGAAAATAATGAATCACCAGTTTCAATCACTGTATATGATAATTGCTCTTTCTCCTGTTTTTCTTTTTACCTTCTCTCTCTTTTTTTTTCTATTCGTCACCAACGTGTTACCAACGTGTAAGCGAATAATATGTAGTTTTCACGCAAAAAATCGTGTCTTTGAGAAGTAACGTAGCGCAAAAAGAAACTCGTTCTGTTTAATTAATCGTGTAAGGGAAGAATTTTGACAAGAAAGCGAACGTTGCCTTTTTCGCGCGCGCACGCGCGCGAGACAGCTCTGGAATAAAGTAATAATTCATCATTGTCGTCCGCGCCGTAATTACTCCGGCTCACATTCGCAATTTATTGTTCCCAATAAAACACACCACCGCCGCAGTGTTATATTATCCCATGATTATTTGCGCAGTCGTCACATGCGTGTGACGCACGTTCACGCGATCTCGCAGAATAGACGACGCCGCCTCGGAGTGACGAGCACGAGAGAGAGAGGAGTAATTATCGTTCATCATTACGATATATTCCAGACTAATCGCACCCTGTTCCGCGTTAGATTACGACAATTTTCGTGCGTGATCATCGAACAGTTAAATCACCATCGCACGGAGAGACCGTCGCGCGCATGTGACAGAGAGAGAGAGAGAGAAAAGCATTTGTGAAAAGCTTATTAAAAAAAAAAAAAAATCGCAAAATTCGGTTTTTGACGAAAGAGGTTACCGCCTCAAATTTAAAACACGATATTAAAATCAATTAATATCTCACACTCCGGCGCGGATGCGCCAACGTATTTTTCACACGCGCATCGTCGCGCACGAAAATAATAAAAAATAAAAAAATAAAAAAAGATATCTATTTATTTCCGTGCAAACATGTAATACGTTTCACGTGATTTTCTTTTGCACTCAATGCCGTAGTGCGACATGTTACAAAAATAGCAGCTTCGACCTCGCGCATATTACGCAATTCAACAAGCGATGGCACGTGTCGAAATTGTTTACTTCCTTCTCGGCGCGACATTTCTTTCGCGCGTTTCAACCATTTTGTAAAACACCTTCGGACAAAACTCACACAGATATCTGTTCGCGATCGTTGAAAACGTAAATTATCTCGTGCGACAGTCTTTTTTTTTTTTTTTCTTGCGACAGTTCGACAGTTTGTCGTGCAATTAGCGATCGCCGAGAGTTCGCACCAGAAAATTCTTAATGGCGCGTGAACGCCGTAAGAAACGATGTGATAATGTGGTTATCGGTTTAAAAATAGTCACACGATGCGTCTCGAGGTAACAGGAGCTAAGCAACACACGTCGCATTACGTCGCGATGGACATGTGCGCATTTCGGACAATGGCAAATATTGCAAATATTTGTCTGAAGGAGACGAAGATGACGTAAATTGAGCGACCACCGAAAGAACATAGGGTTGCGAAATTGGGTCGTCCTGTTCTCGCGCGATTGATCAGGTAACAGAAAGGACGGGAACACACGGACTTAGAGATTGTAGAGCGATGCGAGGCGCTAGAAAGATATCGAGCAGAACCGCGAGATAAAGCAGGAAAACGCAATGAGGACGGATATAACGATAGCGCATAATGTCGGGATTGATTTTACGGTTTCGCATAAAAGTGCGAGAGAAGAAGGACGAGGAGTCCTGTGTCGATCGTAAAATCCCGTCCTGTGACCTAGTTTCGCGTCAGACCGAGTTTTGGTTACAACCCAACCTCCCGGGGAGAATCGATTTATCGTCGGAAAGCTTTTGCCTTTCATCGGTTTATATACAAAAGAAATTTGATCGCTTTACGAGTCGAAATTCATGATAAAAATTTCGCGCAAACACATTTTGCGAAGTTAGTTTTCAAGAAAACTAACGTCTTTTTCAAGAACCTGAAATTTTCAAATGTGTGAAACACATTTTTATTTTCTGCAGATCGATAAGAACAGAGAGCTCGAGAATCGACAACAAATTGCATCATTACACACGATTACTGACGGTTTTCGTGTTTTCCCGCGTTTTTTTTTTTTTTTTTTTTTTTTTGTAGAAAAAGAAACAACACGTGTCACACTCTAACGATCGATGAAATCCGCTTAAGAGCTATCTCGTTTGATGTATCGCAAAGCGGATAAAATCTCAAGCGCGTCACTCTAACTTATTAGTTTAACAAGACAACGATCAATCGATACCGTCGTCGTCAGCTGTTGTTTCCTTTTCCGTTTGTCCAGCTTCTTTCTTCGAACGATTATCACTTTTTTTCACAACGCAATCGAATTTTTCGCTGACTCGCCGACGCGCCGCCAACCACAAAGCGAAGGATTTCTTATACCAACGATATTTACTATCCGTCTCTTTGAAAAGGGCTTTTAAAATGTTTCTCAGAGGTTTTAAAACTTTTGCGAAATTCACAGTTTTTTTTTGCAGAAGAGAATCGTAAAAAACCAGCAAAAATAAAATCCTGCTGCTATCTTCCGCAAAAGGAAAGTAATTTACGAGTCAAAACGTTGCGAAACGACGATAGCGTCTACGGAAGAACTTTTACAGATGACAGTTATATGTATTTAAATCTATATATATATAAGTTTCCAGTTTTTGTATACACATAAAACAGTTCTAAATGTAATCTAGTTCTCTATATACGTACTTCTATATATTCAAATTTACTCCGTTTAACTTGATTATTTTATTTCGCTATTGATTAAACAACCTCCAATACAGAGACAATCCGTTTTGTCCACGCTCATTGTTTATTATGGCTTTTCTGTTAATATACAGTGACAATTTCCGATTTGATCGTTGCAAAATGTGTATTTTGACTTTATTTTTTTAATTGTGAATTTTTCAAAACATTTCTTTGTAAAAAAATCATTGAGAGCAAATAATTTTTTCAATTGCTCTATTGTTATTATTGTAGAGTAAAATAAAAATTGATCAATATTGACTACATTTAAAAAAGGTTTTGAATTTATTTAAACCACATCAATGGACTATTTTGAGATCTATTTTTAAGCATTTGGAATCGCATTTAAGCTGGTTTTTCAACTAATTGTTACTTTTATATTATTCTTCTTATACATTATGTACCTCGCTTTTTTTTTTTAAGTGGATCGGAAAGCTATCGCCGAAAAAAATCGACTGTTCGAAAAATCACCGATTAAATCTGACAAAAACTTTCCGACTACGTTTTATCAGTTACACAAGTTCGCATTGTCAATGATACAATAAAACGCACATATGAATCTTGTTGCGAAAAAAGAAATAAAATAAATTCTTACGATCAGAGTTTCCTCTCACAAAGTGTCCATCGTCTCTTCGCTCGCTTTCCGCGGCTCGGGAAAAATCAAAGGAAACACTTCTCTTTCTTCCGCACAAACTCGTCTTATTTGTCGTGCGCTTCGCGAACTCGCTGACGGCGCACAGGACGCGACTCTCTCTCGTCACGGTGAAAACGAATTAAAAGTTGGGAAGGGCAAAGTGCGCCTTGAACGCGCGCGAGCGGTGTACTTCGTGTAAACAAAACCGCAAAGCGGAGGGTTATCGACCCTGCGAACTTGCGATTCTCGGCAACGTCACTCTCGAGTCACGTTGGAGCGCGTGTTTTAAGTTTGCGCATATAAAATCAAGCGCCACAGCACTTAAACCAAAAAGTTTATACGCGTTTACCGCTGTCGTGAGAAAGAGAAAGAGCGCGAGAACTGAGAGCGTACGTCGTACACTTCTCAAGTTATAGTGTCCGGAACGACGCGCGCACATATACTCGCTGGAAATGAGAAAATTCCTTTCTTTTCAATGTCTCGGGTGGCGATTTAAAGCGCGCGTCTGCCAACTCGCTCGCTCGCTCGCACGTTGTTCCAAATTAAGCGCGCCAAATGCATTTCACGACTCGCTGACCTTTGTCAACCGTTGCCTCTCTATGCAACTTCCTTTGTCGAGGAAACTTGATGACCGGTATCGCGATCACGTCAACAAAAAGCGAGAGCTGAACACGAAAGTTTCTTTTGCATTTGCGTCAAGAGCAAATATAAAAAAATTATTCTTTATTTGTTTATTTTTAAATATAATAAAACCCAATTACTGACAGTACCCCCCCTATTGTACTGTCAATCAAAATTTAAACGATTTTTTCAAATATCAAAACTACATGTTATCAGAACAAATTTTAATAAAATTTTCAACAAATATAATTATTGTTGTAGCGAGTAAATAAAATTTAAACATGTAGTTTTCATATTTAAAAAAACATATAAATTTTGTCGCTGACAGCGACAGGAACATTGTGTGTGTGTGTCGGTAAGTAGGTCTTTTATTTTTTCTACTCTATTCCTTTCCGATAAAAGATACGTCCTTGTATACAATTGTATATAAAAATATATTTCTCTGAAAAGCTTTCCTTGAATCTGCTGAATTTAGAAATTATTTGTATTTTTTTTTTTTTTTTTGAAATAAATAAACTTCCAGACGTATACATAGAATTCTGTGAGATGGAAATTTGCTTTAAAACTTTAAAACGAGTTTTCGTTATTAAAATTTTGCGCTCGCGCGGTGTACTGTGTATTATAATACTTTCGAAATAGAGTTGAACGGCGATACACGAACGCCCGCGCTCAACAACGAAAACCGAATAGTTCGACAAATAGCCAGACGAGAGAACTTTAATCTACCGGCACAGTGTTTTCGAGAGAACTTTTCGGCGCTCGCATATATCAAGCTGAGAAACTTAGCGAGCGCGGTAAAACTTGAGAATAATTACGTTCCGGCTCTTGCGCGGCGCAGATAAAAGGCGCTGCAGTCCCGTGTGTCTTTTGATTTATCGACTTTTATTAGTTAAGTTGGTCGGCGCGAAAAAAAAAACGAGTGTCATCGTGCATTTCGTTTGTTTTACTTTATTTTATTTTATTTTATTTTTTTTTTTTTGTTGAGAAAGGGAACAATTATAGAATTCACTCTGGTTATTTAATTGGAACATCTCCATAAAAGAGAATGGCTTGGTCGCGGTGCCTTTTTTTTCGCGGAGACACACACTAAAAATCGAACGAAAGGGATGAAAAAGGTGCGGTCAAAGGAAAAATTTCAATACCGAATAGTCAGCGAAATAAAACGCTCCGCTGGCCAATCGGTTTTTTTTCTTCTCTCCCCCTCCCCGACACGTGGTTCGCCGATCGAGACACGGATCTATACGTGTAACGAATTCGATCGGATAGTTTCTGGCAAAAGCTCGCGCTAACAGCGCATCTCTGGCGAGATTACGCGAACGTTGATTAAATCCTCGGTAAAAAAAAAAAAAAAAAAAAAGTGGAATTAAAGCTTTTTGCCAGGGGGTGCCATTTAATCTCCTCCCCACGGTGCAACTCTCCCCAGCCGCGCTCGTTGCTTTTCGTTGCGCCAACTGTGCTTTCCACCAGTTGGAAAATTTCAACTGCGTTACAATTCGCCGCCGTTACCTCCGAGCGTACGACATTTGCCAAATCTTGGCCATTTTTTAAAATGGATTGTGCAAACGCCTCCACACACGCGCGCGCGCGCACACACACACGTCGGCATTCTTTGAACACGCCGCGTTTTTTTCTCATATTTCGTATCGATATGAATTCTACGTCTCCTCTTGTGGATTTACGTTCTCAAAGTCTGAGATAAACTTTTTCGCGAAAAAATAGCTCAAGCTACGAGAGCGCAATAAATCTTCTTGAGCGTGAAAATGCAAAATCGGTCATTTTTTTCAGCGAAATACGGAATCAAAGAGAAATTTTTTTCTCGACGAAAAATTGCGTCCGAATCAACGGAAATTCTTCGCCGCGTTGATTCTGGTGCGAAACAAAAAAAAAATACGCAACATTTGACATCGAAGTAGCAATCTCTCGAGAGGAATGCAAAAGTGTTGCACTCGACGCAACGAAGCGTGAATCGGCGGAAGCTCTTGACGCAACGTTCGCCCTGATATTCTATATTTCGAAGCAGCGCGGAGAAAAGCGGCTTCTTCCTCACCGCACAAACGCAAATTGGACATCGAAGTCAGAATGACGAGGCGAAATGAATTTTTATCTCTCTCATTTTCTTTATCTCTCTTTCATTTCCCTCTCTCTCTCTTTCTCTCACCTGTCATTCTTCGCTTTTTATCGCGCGCTAAGTTGGACAGACGACAGTGACGATAAAAAAAATGCAATAAATTTTTTTCACCGCGTACTTGTGTTCTATCGATAATTGCTGATATATATATGTATTGCAATTAATTCAATTTGCTCAAACTATATTACATCCTTCTCTTTCTTTGTTTGTAAAACTTTTACAGTTTTACTTAAACAAAAAAATTTTTCGAAGTTTACTTTTTGAACGGATAAACATCAGTAAAAAAATAAATAAACGCTTACGTTCGACGCGAGAAATATATGCATATGTACGTAACGCTCCGTGTTCAAAGTCAATCACTGAGATGTAATCTCGAAGACGCGGGAGTCTGAAAAATGTGCGACAGAAAGGACAAAGATGCAGAGAACGAAATGTGCGTCCTGTAAGCTACCTACAAATTTCCAACGGGCGGTCAATTTAAATATGCATGAGAGAGCGAAAAGATGGAGTCCTAGTTCCCAGGCAGGGATGAACTGGCGCGGGTTGTTTCGCGGACGACCTCGTTAACCCCCACAGAAAACGCGTAGCACGTGGGGAGAGTGACTGATAGAGGAGGATGGGAGATAGCGGAGTCTCTCTTCGGATTATCGTGCGCGGTAATCAGCTTTTCCAGCGAGTGTCGCCAGATCTCGGGTATGCCAGGAGATTGTCGAACGCATATCTGCTATAGAAATGCCGAGGAGATTGACGTCAGCGTTCCGCGTCCTCGTTTAATCACGAACTCGTGCACACGCAGAATCAATATGATCGGATCGGCAAATAAACGAGCTGCTTTACTTTCTGTCTGTCGAGAGAAAAATCGTCGCTTCTTAAAAATATGCGCGACAATATATTTTTGTGCATAGAGATAAATGCAAACGTGAGAACACGGAAAAAAAAAAAAAACAGTTTTGCTATTATACAGTTAGCGAGAAAAATGTTAGCAACAAAATGTTTTGTTTAGTAAAATTTTTTTCCGCGCAAATATTTTTAAAAGAATAAACGAGGAAACCTCTTGAAAAAAAAAGTTATATTGTTATATGTGTATGGGAATAACTTTTTGCTGAAACAGAGAAGATTAGGTACTGCATAATTAGCACAAAAACTTTGTCTAAGTCTATTAAATGTGTTGCTTTGTCGGAAAAAACAATTTGATTATTTAATTGAGATAAAAAATTAAGCGGACTTGGCAAATTTTTCTCACTGGTCATATAATAGCAAAACTTTTCTTTCCGTGCATTTATTTAATTACGCTAATTTGTTTTTCGCTTAAATAAATAATTAAATAAATAAATAAATAATTTTTTTGAAATTATTCGCGCGATTGATGTGATAAAAGTCAAATGAAAGTCGAGAAACGCGGTGCGTTTTTTAAAAAACAGTGAACTTCTGAATACGTAACGTCAGCGTTAAATGTGACAATGCGATTAGATATATAAAAAGTAACGTAGATATCGTGGTTGATAATATAAAAGCAAGAAAGCAACCGGAGTATTTTCGTATTATCAGCACGTACGCGCGTTAATCTCGCGTTTAACAATGGCGAATCACGCGTCAGAAATGCGCTGCAAACTACTATACAACAAGTGTCTCATATTCCTACGTGTTCCTCTACAGTATTTAGCTGCCTTTTATTTGCGTCACACACAGATGAGTTCAATGTCGCCAAGTACGAACGTCACACACGCGCGCCCGAGTTTCTCTCGAGTTCTAATTAGAAAAGCTTTTAACGAAACGTAACGCGACACCGACGAGCAACGTGTTCCGGAGATTATGTGAGAAAAGGACACGTGAGTTTTCTCTCTTAGTTAGTTAAATCCGAATGCGGATTGTGTCGATGACACAACGATTAGCAGGTGACACATCTCTTCGCTTTCTCTCTTTTTCGACTCACCCGTCGACTTAGTCACTTCTGATCGCTTTTACACGCGCGCGATAAATATTTCCCGAAATTACGTGGACGACGGTCCACGTGCAGGATCGTCGACACCGTGTGTGTCCCTTTGTTCTTTCGACGTAAGTTTATTCCCACGTAAACGCGTAGATCGACAACCTCAAGCGCTAATCAATTTGTAAAAAAAACAAAGCAGAAAGCGAAAAACAAATTCACTTCGAACACCGTTCTAGCTAGCGCGATGTAGAAAGTGTAACTGAAATGTAAACAATTAGTTACGTTATTAGTTTCGAAATGCTCTGCAAACAAAAGATCCCCTGTCTGGAGAATAAGAGATCATTTGTCTCGCGAAGAGACGAGTAAACGTGTAAACGATCTTATTTCAAGGATATCTGAAAGTTCGCAAAATGAGAAATGTGTTTCTCTTCTCGCGTAAAAACTTTTCGCGATTGTCATATTTTTTCGTGAATTTTTCTGCCGCGGAGATGCAACGGAGATAAAGTTTAGTGTCTTTGTTACGACGAGACACAATTACTGCGAAACGAATGAAGAGAAACTCTCTCCCTCTCTCTCTCTCTCTCTTTCTCTCGTGATTCACGAAGAAAGGTCACGTCAGCATTCGAAACAAACAAAAAAAAGAAGAGAGAAGAAGGCTAACCCCTCGTGTCGTAAAATTATCGTCTTGACGAGATTTGCAAGAAGAGATTCGCGTAAGGAACGATCTCATCAAGTGACATGTGAGACTTCGTCTCGCGCGGACTCGCGAATGTGTTGCGGATGCACAGAAAAAAGGCAATCATAATTTACAATTATTCTTAAGTCCGCGTCGGGTCCCTTCATCATGCTGATAACATCGTTTTCTACTCTCGAAACCCGTTGCTTTCTCGTTTTCCAGCTCGTCACTATCTCTTCTCTCCTCTTCCGCGCATATATCCGCGGAATATACAACTCGCGCTGATTGCGCACCGCGAAAGCAGCTCCCGATTTTTCACGCGCGAATTTTTCCCGCGTGATGATGAAAACTGGAGAAAATATTATACATTGAGAACTTTTGGAACGCGCGCGCGCGCGAAGGAAGAAGCTTTCTCTGGGGTCATTTGGACAAAATGCAATTGGCCGTGTGTCTTTTGATAATCAAAATGCGTATCTCCCAACCGATCTCCGAGCTGAGAATCGCTTTTTGGAAGATTTATTCCGAGCTTTTTAATGTCTCGCTAAACATTCCATTCTCGTACGCAACGGTGTAATTTGTATTTTCACACGACGTGTAAAGTCTCGTTAGTGAGATGTTCATCTCCTCCCGAAGAGACACGCGTCGCGTCGCGAGATCTCTTATCTCTCGTGAATACGCACGCGCGAGACGCGATACGCGCGTTTTTCAGCGCTTTCACGCTTCAAGTGAGGTTTTCAACGAAAAACATGCGGTGCGTAAGAAGAAAAAAAAAAGAAAAAGAACAGTAACCGTGTAATTGAGATTGTATATAGAGCAAGTCGCGGAATGCGCGCGTGCAACGGAGCTACACAACTTTCTTCGATAGTTCGCGTTGAGCGAGAACGCAAGGTCGAAACGCAAAGCCGTTCGCAATGTTTTTCAATATAAAGTTACATTCCTGGAGTTCCGCCATCAATCTATAAACGTACAA
Organism: Pseudomyrmex gracilis; assembly: GCF_002006095.1. Lineage (NCBI taxonomy): Eukaryota > Metazoa > Arthropoda > Insecta > Hymenoptera > Formicidae > Pseudomyrmex > Pseudomyrmex gracilis. Next base: position 393,624 of record NW_018020716.1, read on the forward strand.
ACGTAAGCCTTCTCTTAAGAACCGACATTTTGCATTCCGTCGGAATGTTAACTCTGCGCTATTTGTCCATCTCCGAAACAATTCAGACGAATGATAAAGATAATAGCACGCGAACGCGAGTGGCACGTAATGCGATAACGACGACGATACAATCTGAACTTTGATTATAACAGCGTGTTGCATTAGAAATTGGATTGTAATCCACCCTTTGTGCGAGCGAAATAATTCTCTTTCCCACTCTCTTACTCTCTCTCTCTCTCTCTCTTTCTCTCTCTCTCTCTCTCTCTCTCATCGCGCAAGAACAGCAGCCGTTGAATATCTACCGCAACGCCATTTGTATCGCTCTGACGCAATTAAACGTAACTTTATGAACAAAGTAGACGCGATGGCTAAAATCGAATTACGCGTTCGTTCCAATCGCGTTTTGATATTCATCAACAACACTCTCTCTGATATATTGCGAGATTAGATTTTCAGAAAAAAAACCCCAACGCTCAGTGCAAAATAAATGTGCGAAACACTCGTCGCAACGTCTTTGAATGTTTTTTTTTTGTCTCTTTTTATATTTGAAAAAAAAAATTCTACTTTGCAAAGCCAATAACTTTTTCAGATGAGCAAATAAAAAAATAAAAAAGCGCGCGCGTTTCGTTCCAACGAATAAACTGCGAATGATATTTCCGATCGAATAAACGCGCGGCACGTTAAAAAACGAGCGCGCTCGCATTACCAGAAAGAAACGATCGCGCGAATTCACATCGGTGCGTCACCGGCGCATCTCGCGCCATTTTTCCACCGCGCATCTCATTTCGCTTTGTTGCTCTCGTGTCTCACGGGAGCCGGGAGAGTCTCTTGCACGCGCGGCGACGCAGAGCAACATCTCTCGGCCGTGCAAAACGGCACTCCAAGTAGGAGAAACGACGCTTTCATCCGCGACGGGGATTTATTGGCTTGAAAGAATCGACCCTTTTGATGCACCTTCGCGGATGCGTCCGCGCGAAAAGAAACCCAGGAGGGGAAATTGCCGACCGACTGTCTCTTGCCTTTCACATGATATTCCGTTGTAAATAGCTGTAAACCGACCGCTGCGCATCAGACAACCGCGCGCATTCTTCCGATTTCTGCTAATTCAGGCGCTTATATAAATATCGTCGTTGCTTGAAATAAACAAAAAAAAAGAAAACAACTGACAAGCGAGACGCGTTTTATGTAATTATGTATTAATAATCGCGAATCGATGCGGCACGTTGCCACGAGTGCAAAAGCGACTAAATGTCATTCGCGCGCTATTTACGTAAATGCATGCACACAAAATACCATTACGCATTCGGGGATAACGCATATATGTCACTCGCAACCGGCAGCACTCAACTAATGTTGACTCGGTGCATTCGCGAAAAGCGCGAACTCTGCGCGCGCGCGGTTAACTTAAATGAATTCTTTTTGCATATTACGCGGACGTACCACATGCGATCCTTTATTTCATTTCGGAATTACCTAAGTTTTTGCAAATGTAAACGCAAGCTGTTTGAATCAAATCCAATTCTAATTGAAGATGTAATGAATTAATTTACGGAAGGAAGATGTCCAACAAATTAATTTACTGAGCTCTTCTCTACAGCGGCGTATTTCATTTTGCGATAGTTTTCCTCCGTTTTTTTTTGTTTTTTAAAGAAAACTGTAAATAATTGATACGACAGTTCTCCTCTATTTTTTTAAACAAAGTAACTAAATAATTTTTACCGAAGTCATAAAGTCGATATGCCGGATGTGCAAATACATTTCTTAAACGTGTGAACTTAATACACATGGAAATCCGAACTAAATTCAAAAATTCACGCGAGACGCCTTGCATCCTCATTAATGTAAATTATCTAATTTACTCTCCTATGAAATTAAAAAATTTCATTACGAAAAAGACTTCAAGATGTCTCTTTCGCGATGGAATTTTTAAATTTCGTAGAAATCGAGCCCGAATCTTTCGTATCACGTGACTTGTAAATAATTTTTACGCGAAGACAACGCGATACGGGACATCGTTCGATTTGTGATGTGCCGCTAAACGACGGCGTGTTTGCGGTGTAAGGATAACAAACTGAATCAGTCGCGTACATATCGAAAATAATTCAATCAGTTGGTTACGTGACGAATGATGAAAGCGCACAGCGCGTGTAATTAGCAAATACATCGCGTAAGTATCGATGGTCGCGAACGTTCAATCGATTCGCGTGTAGTGTAACAGTCGACAAATAATTACGTCCCTTGCGCCGCCCTCGCGCATTGCCACACAAAAGCGCACGATTGCGCCTCGAGTGATCGACGTAATTATAATTCGCAATTATGCGGCGTGTTCGGTTGAATTTGAAATCTCCACCACAATTCGACATATAATATGTACCCGACTGCTATTTCAGGAATGGTACTTCACCGTTAATATATGTGGGACATGTCACGAGCTAAAACTCATACGTTTCGTCGTCGCTCGCTAAAATAAAGGATAAATTTTTTTTTTCAAGATATAATAAATTAATTCACACCGAGTCCTTCTCCGCATTTAACATCGGCGTGTTTCATTTTATACGACAGTTTTCCTCCGTTGTTTTTAAACGATTACTGTAAATTCATTTCTTTTACGACAGTTTTTCCTCTTTTTTTAAATAATTAAATAATTTCTAGCTAAGTTTTAAATTCGATACGAGAAAAATTTTTCCAATTTTGATCGGCAAGTTTAATTACAAATTGATGATCACGATTTTATCGAAATTTTTGGAACACACATTCCAAAAAGTTTTAAATCTGGTCTGACAACTTTTTTTCAAATATAATATTCGATTCGAGCAAATTTAATGCACGAACGCTTCGACACGGTATCATTTCGCAAAAGTCAACTGACATTCGATATTGCGCCCTCATTGTGGCGTTTCCGCGAATTTGCAATTAAACGGATCGCAGAACAAACTTTCGAATTCGCCGCTGTTCGTTTCATGTAATTTTTTTTTTTCCCTCGTCCGAGTCGCAGCGTGTCGGTCGGTCTCTACGCGCGGTCCTCGATTATTCTCCGGAGGACAGTTTAATGTTCCGCGTTCTCCACCGCGGAGGATCGTTAAAGCGATTACTGAAGCGTCGAAACGCAGATAAATTTCGACAAATGCACGTGTGTACATTCACGTAGAGTCACCAGTCATCAGCGCGCAATCAATTTCTCCGGGGCGTGACAATGGCCGAAACGTAATTAATCGCCGGAAGTTTCCAGAGAGAATTTGCCTCTTCTCGTCCAAACTATGCGTCATCTCCTTCTTCTTCTTAACATACCGACGACGACGCGCGCAAAGCACAGTGCGTTCTTCGAGTGTAATTAACCGTCTGATCACAAGTTAGAACACGCGCGCGCGCGCGCTCTCTTCAAGTTGCGCTTAGAGAAACTTCGTCGCGTCATTATTACTCTACTCTGTTGATTACGTAAACAGCTATCATTTGTGTCGGGAGTACCGTGTTATCTAAACAATATAATTTCACGTTGTAGGTACAACACGACGTACGTTCGCTGAAAACTGAGATGCAAAATATGCATTTTCACGTTACCGGGCGAAAAAATTTGTTTTTCTCGCGTTAACGTGCGAAGTCACACACAGCCGATTCTCGACGACACAATAGAAAAGAAACAATAGAGAAAAGACGCGGAGCAGAAACAAGTCTGCGTGTTTCCCTCGAGATAAAATTTTAATCGTTGTTCGATTGCGCTGCGATATCACCAACAAAAAAAAAAAAAAAAGCTGGAAAAAAAACCGGTAAAATATCGCAAACGCGCACACCGTAAATCTCATCCGCGGTAATGGCGGAACCGGTCGTTGTGCGCGCGAAACGTGATTAAGCGGCGATAAAACGTTTTGCATTGCGCGCGCGACGCACGATGAGAATATGTAACCGACACGACACGTGTAACATAATACATATATACGTGCATGTAACACACAACGTCGCGGAAGCTCGCTTCTCTTCGCGCGGAAGTTCGAGACGCGTCGTTCGAGATGAAGAAACAAGAGAGAGAGAGAGAGACGAGGAGAGAAACGCGCCCGTCTCGCTAGAAAATAATAATATAAAGAAAAGAATAATGAACGTGAATGTGTGTGCGCGTGTGCATACGTGCGTGTGTGTACGTGAAATTAGCCATAAACGGATACGTGATACGAAGCATCGAATGAACGTAAACCGACCTGCCACGGTCGACGACTGGTTGACCCGCGGGTGAAAGGTGTTTCTCCGAAGCTTTGTCCTTTCGGAGACACTTCGCTTTATTAACAGCTCCGGTAACAAAACGATACTCATTGCGCGAGAACGCGTGATGACAATTTGTCATTACACGTGATTTTCTTCGACGATGTGGCGTTGAGAGAAAAACAACGCAATCGTTCGCGCGAAACACGTGTTTCCTTGTTCGTTGCGACGACTCTCTCGTGTTACTTCCCTCCCTTCCCACCCTCGAGAACGCCCGCCAATACGTATTCGGGTTGAATCGTCCTTAATTACGCCCGCACAGTCAGGTGTCTTTTTCGACAGACGAAAATACAATTTTCCCGCTGTGAATGCTAATTGGACGCCCCGGAAATGAAATTCTTCGTGGGATCGCCCGATGCATTTAATTGCGCCAATTCGCTATAACGAGAGAGGGATAGATAGAGAGAGAGAGAGAGAGAGAAAGGAGAGGAATGAGGGTGGACAGAGGGTAGGTCCATGGCAGAAAATTAGGTTACGACAGTTCCGATTCGATCTGCTCTCGTGCGAGCGCTCATTATCCAACATTATCCCAGTCGACTTGTATCCTGTGTGTATGTGTGTGTATGTGTGTGTGTATTAGTATTCGTTGCGCCACGTACATTCGTGGCACACACAATGACAGATCTCGTCTCTCTTCCGCGACTCTGCGGTTCTGTAATTTATTTAAAGCGCATTGCGCGAGAGGAAACGTGCACGCGCGCGTTATCGGTCGAAATTTCGACTGTTAACCATCGACACGCACGACCGCTCCGATAATCGCATTCAAGTATTACTAGTTAGCAGTTTATCGCTCGTGTTCGAAAGAAATATGTGGTTAGGTTAGGTATATGTAACATAACATACGTAATACGATAATTGAAATTAATCACATAAATAGTTAAAGTTAAAATACATTTGCGCATATACGCATACATCCAGCATATTGGTTAGTAAACCATTGCTGTGGTAACCAATAGTTATTAACCAATGGTTAATAAATCATTTGTTAGTAAAACACGAGCACAATTAAAATTTGTTGTAATATTTAAAACAACAAACATTTGCGTAAGATTAAAAACAAACAGGAGAACGCACATTTCAAATAAAAAAAAAAATAAATAAATAAATAAATCGAGGAAAGAAAAAGTTTATAAAATGAATTGACGGCAACGACTCAATTCCCCGCCCTCTTCGAAGCCGGTGGCGATCGAAGCGCGATTATTGATTCGACAGGCAGGTACCAGCCGTGCACAGGCGTAGCAAATTGTACCCCTTCGCAGTTACGTACACAAATTGCGGCGCGCCGTATCAGCCGCCGCCGATAAGCCATCGTTGCTGCGCGCGGCCGATTAGCATAATTCCAGAAATACCGTAGTTATTCCGACGCACGTGATATCGTTCCACGGCGATACATCGGAGAGCGAAAGCGCGCGCGCGCGCGCACCTGCGCGTTATACGCGCTTCAGCACGCGCTATTCGATGCGCGAAACATTCAGAACGCGGGAAATTTCGTCGAGTTAGCTATGTCCGTCGTTTCTCCGACAGAATTATTTCCGCGAATAGTTACTTGATTTGCGCGCACAATATAATTTTGACATATAGTTTGTCTAAACACACATATACACACATAGAAGTTTTTTCTATATTTAATTACGTTACTTATTTAATTAACAAAATTTCCACCGACTAAATTATTTCCGCGAAATCATTCAAGTTAGTCAAAAAAGAAAAGTCTGTTGCGCGTGTGAATATAAATTTTGACATATAGCTCGGCCACGCACACAAAAGCTTTTCTGCATATAATTACGTTACTTATTTAATTAATAAAATTGTCCGATAATTAATAGACTTACTATTAATAACAAAATTGTGTTTTCAACTTGCTTGTTAACGGAAATATGTACGAAATCAGCAATGACTGACAAGCATCTAACCATACACACACACACAAATTGAGCGACTATTTAGTGATACGTCGCGTATGGCACACGACGGTTGTTTGCAGGAGACGTCTCGCTTCGCTCGTTCATTGTGAAAGTGAGTCGTCAGCGACATTGTAGTATGCATTATGTCGTTTGATGTAATTAGCAGCTCGTCATTAATTTTCCCCGGCTCGTACACATCCCAGAATGCGAGAGCCAGAGAGCGCGCGCGCGCCCTACGAAAATAACTTTCTGGAGACAAGTGGGCATCCGCTTGACCTTTACGTACGTGCCATTTCGCCGCCCGCTCGACGAAAATCCAACATTTCTTAATTACATGCGCTTTGAGCGCGCGACTCGGTCGTCAAAATCACGCGATGCGCGCGAATTCAAAAACAAACAAATTACTTAATTATACAATTCGCACGCGATCCAAAAAATTCGCGCGCGATGCAAATTGATCGGGAAAAACAAAAATCAGACAAACTCGGAAAAACTTGTTGGAAACGCGAATTCCCCCCTAATTGGATTTATCGCCCGTCACACTAATCTCGTTCTGATGAAAAGATACGAGAGAGCGGAAATCGCGGAGGTAAGTGTTTGTCATGTAGGAGTGAAATATTGTCCGCGAAACGGCCTTTAGTCCGACAATAATCGCCGGCGCGGAAAAGAACGTACCGGCTCGTTCGACGTTGATTTATCGTCGACAAAGCGCATTAATAGAAAAAAAAAAAAAAAAAATTAGCGCGGTGGCCAATATTTTTTTCACATTTGGACATCTAAGACTCCCCGAGGACACGTTTTTCCTAATGCGGTCCAAATCCGGCGCTTCTGCATCATACAAATTTTGACATAATACACACACACACACATACACGCAATCGCGCGAGCGCCATATCCGCAATGCGAATGCAGAATCGCGAAACGAGACGACGATAAACACGCGCACGACAGTTAAACACGCGAACATGATAACATTTACATAACCCCGTTTCTTCGCGACGTCTTATCCTTGATGCATTCTCTCGTAACACATGTCGCGGTCGTCATATCTCATTTCATAAAGTCGTCAACACATCGAGCGTCACATATGTGACTTTTCTTTTTACTCAACATGTTGAATGCGAATTTGTTTTTTTACCGTGCAATTAGCGTTACCGCGTTTTTTTTTGTATAAAAAACGAAATAATATCGCAAGTGTTTTTGTGTATCAACATACCTGTTCTAGGTAGTTTTAATTTAATAAATATTAATTTTTTTCCCCACAAGAGAGAGAAACACACTCGCGACGCGATTGCCTCTCGCGGCAATCGTATTTCGCTCTCGGCGAGTTTTTCGCTTTCTCCCCCGCCATATTTTGATTCCGCACCCTCGAATCAAATTCGCGTAAATATGCAACTGGAACGGCGACGGCGGCGGCGGCGGTGGCGGCTGACAACATTCAACTCCCACCCCCTGCCTGCCAACACGCTTATTGGCCGCCATTCGAATTTCCCCGGATGCCGCGACTCGTTTCCTTTTATTTGCGTACACATCGCGGCAATTTCTCACGTTTGCTCGGCGTCGCCGTTACGCCTCTCGCGTGCGTTCTCCGCGAGATATTCGCGCACCACGTTTCCGTTTCGCCAATCGGAAGTTGTCTCGTTGAAGCTCTCTCTGTTTCTCTCTCTCACTCTCTCTCTATGTCCCGCAGTCGCACGTGTCGATAATTTTATCGAACGTCCGAGACAAAGAGTTTTCGCAATTGCGAGAACCTTTGGCATTTTATGCAAAACCACGGCGAACTATCAACGTCGTCACGTTCCTCTAATTGTGCTTTGAATTAGACACGCTTCGTGTCCGTAATCGACACGATCTCTACCGCCATTTAGAAGATATTTTAGGACGGAGCAATTAAAATAACATTATGATCTTTGTTTGAAATTATTTTACAAAAAAAACAATTATCGAGATATGAAATGATCGATTGCGAAACGCGATGCGAGATAAAAGACGGGACGTACAATATAAATTCGGTCGATCAATTGTAATTTCAAGGCAATTTCCAAAACGCTGTTAGGACTTTGTCCGGGCCATTTTGCGGATGGACGGAGGGCGCGATGGCGCGTGTAATTTCCCATAGAGATTAACATGCAAAACTACACCCACTAAGCACCGCGTCGCGTTGCCTAGATAAGCAGATACATACATTAAAATGCTAATTATTTCGGGAATGTGTCGGGGTTTACGGTGATAAAAGTAACAAACTCAACCCCGCGTTACTCTCTCCGAGCCGACCCTCATTAGAACATGACCCGTGACATCCCGTTCCCTTCGCTCGCTCGTCCCAGTCTGGTTAGACTTCCGTTTCGGTCACTTGGAATTTCAAAGTGCGCTCTCGAAGATGAGCCTACAAAGACACGGTTCGTCATCTCGGAAATTATTCGCAATATAATTTACATTTAAGAAAACAATCGATCATACGTAATAAAGATTTCGAACTCTCTCTCTCTCTCTCTCTTTTTTTTTCTCTGTTAGATATTTTATCACTTGCTACCGCGAATTTGTATTCTATCCCAAGTGTATTTGTTACTCGGAAATTGCAAAAATGCGTAATTTAACGTATGCGCGGCTAAAGGTTAATAAGCACAGCGCCGGGTCCTTTTTAATTATGTGTTGCTCATTATCCGACGAGGCAGTTTGTTTTGCGCAACGACGCTGATTATTAGCGAATCTCGTATTTCAATTTATAATTATCGGTCGGTAAATAGCAAACACGTGCGAGCACATCCGTGAATGCGTTCCCCCGGTTCTCGCTAAGTTATGATATCGCTCATTCAGCAGCGACTGCGTCCACAAACCTCCACGCTAGAAAGTACACCGTAATAATCCGCAGAGGAGCAGAGTGACCCTTTTAATAATGAACACGAGTTTCCAATAATCCGCACAATACACGTGAAGCTCTTTCTCTCTTTCAATTTTTAATTTTTAATTTGTTTTTCTTTCCTTTTCATTTTTCTTTTTTTAGGTTTTTTTTATTGCTCACAATTGTTTTGTTGTAATTTCTTTAAATATTCATTTCTCATATTCTCTTGTTTGTGTTTATTACTTTTGTAATTTTGATTATTGTTCTTTTTTTATTTACGTGGCGCTTTCGCAGAGAACCTAATAAATAAAGCGATATTCTATTATCGTGTCCTTCTCTCTCTTTTTCTCTCTCTCTCTCTCTCGACGAAATGTACGACAAAACAAAGTTACGTTCACACCGCGATCAATATCAATCCCCGAAATTTCCATATGTATATTCGACGAGAAACCGCATTAACGAATTGCAAAATAAGATCTGAGAATTCTCTCGCTTTCGGACTGATTGATCAAATTCTCTCGACTAGACGAGAAAAAATTATTTAGCTCGAGATAACGCGCGGATGTGGCTACGGTGATCTTCTCGAAGCGCTCGCTTGCTCGCTCTTCTTTGCCAAATGGAACAGAGTGGATCCTCATCGCTCTGTGTGTACGCAGATTAACGAACCGTGCCCGGCTTCCTTCCGCCTCGTGGGATGCCTTAAGAACCTGTTTGCGTGTACGCGGACCGATAGCTTCTTACGGGGCAATGGCGGCGACGAAACTTGAGTCTGGGAGAGAAAGAGAAAGAGAGAGAGAGAGAGAGCTCGGGTAGCGCATTAATTCAAGCCAAACATAATTACCCATGTAAACGTTCGAGGAACCGTAAAACCGTAACCATCATCATAAATACGTCTACCAGCTGTAAATACATTGCGTATTTCACTCCCTCTTTCTATATACACACGGGAAAATAGTTTTGCTATTGTATGGCCATCAAGGAAAATTTGTTGTCCTAAGTACCTAAATGTTTTATTTCATTAAATAACGCGTTTTGTTGACAAAAAAAAACATTCAATGAGCTTAACAAATGTTTCTTGCTGTACAACAACTGATCTTCTTGCTGTTCCAGCAAATCTTTTTTCCTTTTTGTTATATGAAATAATATTATGACGTCATATTACAAATCTTTTTTTTGAAAATTCGACCAATACAAAATTGTCTTCGAAAAATCGCCGATTTTACGATTTATTAACTTCGGTGTCGCTGTAGCAATTTCGCGGTAATGAAACGAAACGCGAAAACTTAACGAAAACAAACTTGTCTCGTTATTTCGCGTTCGACGGACATTCGGGTTTTGCTATCGACCGGTCGTCGCGACAATGAGAGGCGAGAAACGGAACGCGCGGCGCGCGCGGCGACAGCACGGCTGGCAATTATCGCTCCGAGTGCAAACTCATTAGTGCGCTTGAAAGGTGGCCGTTACGCCTTCGCGGAAGCACAGCGCGAGCGGCAAGAAGAAACAGAAACATATTTGCCGCGATAACGATGCTGCTTGCAAATCTCTTCTCGCGAACGAGAGAGACAGAGAGAGTAAGAGAGAGAGAGAAAGAGAGAAGGCGGCGGGCGGGCGGGCGTTATTAATGCCAGAAATAAAAATGTACGGATTTCTTTTGTGCCGCGCAGCGTAACGTCGCGCGATGCATCGAGCAAATTAATTACTCGCCGCGATGACAACAACCAATTAATTCGTCCAACAAGATGCGCACACTGGCTATCATCTCGCAGGTTTATTTTTTGCTAATTAATGCGACTTGTTACATATATGTTTATTCCGCGTGATCGATCCCGCTGTCGGAGATCGACGTTGCAGTTAAATACATGTATGTAGCTTTGACATCGAGCCTTACCTTGATGCTTTCGCGTGGTGTGCTAGTAGAATTCCTAAAGATGTTTCTTTGAGTTTGTCATTTTTATACCGACGTTTCGTGGACATTTCAGTTTATCGGAGTTTCAATACTGTCTCCAGACTGCTCTTGAACTTCGATGAAGTGAACTGAAATGTCCGCAAAAACGTCGGTCATAAAAATGATACGCGGCTCGAAGCCATCTTCGGGAACTTTATTTTATTTCCCGACCATATTTGCGTGGATTAATGGAAATTTGTAATGCGTCGTAGTAACGCGTATAAAGTCGCGAGACTATCTTTTAAATCGCGCGCAATCTGCGTGAGTATTTAAAAACGGAACAGAAAAGAATAAACCAAGAGAAGATACGATCCCGTACGAGCCGGTTCAACGCGGTTGCTCCTGCAAATATTTACACGCCGGCGACGACGAGCAAAAATTGTACCGGGACGACTCCCGTATGCTAATTCGCGAGACCGCGATACGCGAAGACGACGTCACAAAATCAGGTGACGAAAAAGGGTGGCAAACCTTCCAACGTGTCAACAGATGTCTCCTCCTCGTTACTCCGTCACGGAGCTATTATTTGCGCGAGACGCAAATGCGTGCGCTTGCAATTATTGTCACCGCGCGTTTGTCAACACTGCGGTGTATAGCATGTCGAGTTAACGCGCTCGTAAAAAAGACAGACTGACAATAATTTCTTCGAATTGCGAAAGCGCGCGAAGAGCGTCCGACGATTTGCTCGAGCGGGACGTTTGCAAATAGTTGGCGTCTGCGAAAATCGACGACGACGCTCAAGCGTGAAAAATAATTCTAATTACCGCCGACATCGTTCGCTAAACTACAACTGTACCATCTCCCGCTCAAATCTGTATCTTGTGCGCTATTTTTTTTCTATTTCTCTCTTTCTCTCTCATTCGTTCTTGCTTCTATCTCTCTTTCGTTTTTTTGCGCGCCCGTTTCTATTACTCAGTAAATTGGTTCTGGAGAGGCGTGACCTTCCCCTCGTCCACGCTGTGAAAAGCCCACGGTGAATAAGAAACGGAAGTGCGACGGTAAGCGAAAGAAGAGAAAAGAGAGAGATGAACCGAGAAAGCGGTTGTCGTTTCTTTACTTTTCGCACGAATTCAATCTCCAGTGGTTTTTGCTTAATTGCGTATGCGGCCGCTGAAAGAAAACCGTAAGGCGGCATTCAATTCCGCGGCTCTGTGTTACTCCGTTTAATCGAGAATTCCGCGGAACTGATTCCTGATGCGCGCGAGATTTTATTTGCCAAAAAAAAAAAAAAAAAAAAACAAATTGCACAACAGACGATGCGTAACACGAGCAATACTCGGACCTATATTTTTATTTTGAACAATCGCATACAAATATTCCAAACACGGAGATGTCGGGAGGACGAATGTGCTCGCCTTGACACACTGCTGTTCTGATTTGCAACACAGTCATGCACAGCCTCAGCCATCGTCAGCTGATAAAAATTGAGGCTAGGTTAAAAGCGAGTTAATTATCACGTTGTTACGTATGCGACGATAAAAGAAAAGCATTTACGAAATCATCATGCATAAACTTTGTACACGCGTGTGTACATATTGTACAATTGCGAAAAACGAATTGCCGTATTTAAACAATAGGAAAGAACCGACACGAGCCAATATACAGGATGTTGATGTACAAAAATATATATTTATTTTGAAGAACTAATATTCAAACACCATTTTATAGTGTATAAAAATGTAGTTTTTATTTTTAAAAAACCACACTGCATAAACTGTCAGTTTTAAATAACTACACTGTATACGTATAAAAATGTAGTTTTATTTAAAAAAAAAAAAAAAAAACTATAAAACAGTGTTTTATACACCAACATTCTCTACATATTGGCTCGTATTGGCTCTTCTCCTGTTGTTGAAATTTTCACGAGCTGTTTCACTTATTGTCATATTTACATGCCATTTGCAGTTTTACATTGTCATATTTACATGCCATTTGCAGTTTTTATCATCGGGGAGAGACCAATACTTAACGATCCATAAAACAAATCGAAGGACGAGCTAACCAGTTTTATACGTTACGTTTCGAAAGAGACCTTGGTTTGTTTCCTGAAATTATATTTCCGCGTTTTCGTTTTTTTTTTTTTCCAAATTTTACGAATCGCATCCGCAGAAAGAAAAAGCAAAACTCTCGAGGCGGAAGAGAACAAATTAAAGTGATAAATAACACGTAATTATCACATTTTTCTCATGTTTACCGTATAGGAAATCTATTAGCGATGTGTCGATATTTGATGTCGAAAGTAAAAACCTTTCCAAACATCTGCTCTAAAATGATTTTCCGATACCTACATACCTATTGTCGAGTAACTGCAATTCCAGCGAGAGAAATACCAAGAAACGGTTACGACGACAATTGTTCGGCAATGCTGACAATAAAGTGACGAGTGTAGTAACTCGAGTAAAAGTGCTGATTTTGCGAAAGTCTCTCTTGCGCCAAAACTATCGGACCGCCCTCGATCTTTGTCGCAATGTCTCGACTACCTACCGCGAAATCCCTCCCGTCGCACGATCTCTCTTCTCGTCTCTACGAAGAAACGTACTCTACGTACCATCGTCATTTGCATTCCGCCGCAAAATTCAATCTTTCCGAAATTCATGCAAGCGCCGCCGCGCAATAAGATAGCAATCTCTCTGACGCAATCTGTGATGATAAACTCCTCGTAAACCTTGGGGCGCGGTCGAAAAAATGTTGGTAAAAATCTTGCACAATCTCGCGCGCGCGCAAGAGATAGATAGATAGATAGAGAGAGAGAGAGAGAGAGACTGTGCGCGCAATACGACATGCCACATCGACGGCCACTTGCTATTCATTTGGCGGAATAAACGTTGTTGTATTACACGAGTATTGTTTTGAGCCCGCATGCGGGACTCTTAAGCCGGTGCATGTGTACACACACGCTGTGTTTTAAACGTACGCGGACTCAATGCCACTCGTTCCGGCCAAAAATGTGTGTACACAAAAGGGAGATGTTTCAAAACAACGCGCGATGTTTCAGAAAGTAGGCTAACTGCTATCGCACGCAGATTACATTCAACTTTTCTATTTTTTTTTTTTTTTTTCACAATATCGAAATAATTAACATAGCGTAAAAAATAATACGCGAAGATCGTTTGTATGTAAATATGATGGAGAAAAAATTAATTGTACCAGATGTGTATGGAAAAAAGACAATTCGCTCTCTTCCAATAAATAAAAAACCAAACAAAGAACTGGTTGTCCTCGCGCGTTTCGCATTCTCTTCTCTTAAAAAAACAAATAACGAGAAAACAAGCTCATAAACGAGTGTACGCATGTTTTCTTTTTATTCCGCTTGCTCGATCGATCCAATTCCACACATACACACACACACACACACAGGCCAGTATTCATAGCCTGATTTAAGTTTATCTTAAGATGCTGTACGAGCGATTTTATCGGCTACAGAGCATCTCTCGAGATAAACTTAAAACGACCTTAAATATAAAATCCGACCATGAATATTAGCGGTCGTGATGTGTGAAATAATAACGTGAAATAAAAATATAATTGTATTTAACGCGAATTTCATAACTGAATGAATTATTAACCGTAAACAGCATGCGCGCGTTTGATGTACAACTCTACGCGGCTTGTGACGCGCATCACCATAAGCAGGAACATTGTCGGAAATCGCGAAGAACAGTTGGGATTTGATGACCGGCCAAGCGGCGCTGCCGCAATCCCGCGTGCGCGCGCGTGTGTGTGCGTGTGCTCACGCTAATTGCGTAACGGTTGGCACCATCGGTGCTCCGGTATACGGACGGTACACATCGAGCACGTGCTCACCTGCGACGACGGCTCGCTCGAGAGAGGCGCTGTTGAAATTTTCCACGTACGCAACGCGCGCTACCGAGCTGTCGCGCTTGAGTTTTATCTCGAGACACGTGCTGCCGCAATAACGGACTAACTTTTCCGCGATGATTAATGGTACCGTTGGTTTTTGCGAGCGGCTATGCCCGACCGCGTTTACAATTAACGCTATCGTGCGAATCTTGAAGAAGAGCGGCGTTAATTGAATCGCCGTTCGGATCGACTCTCGTTCTCTTGACAAGAGCGGATCATCGGAAATGTACACTCTCGAGGGGCGAAGGGAGAGAGGCGACACACCTATACGTTCCTGAATGCGCTTTGGCAACGATCTCCGAAAGCTCTTGCAATCCTTCCTAACCCGATCGCAAACACGAGGCGTCCCGACACGCGGTTGGCAAAGCCAATAGCGATCAAGCGCACGGCGCCCTTGCCTTTTCGGCGGATCCGAAAATATCCGCGGAAATACTCGCGTCGATATATGTGCCGATTCGAGAACGGATTGCCGGCCGATAAGTAAAATCTTCCGACAAGACAGATGACGCAGATGAGTGAATTCTTGACTTGAACTTTGCAAACTACTTACTTGGATGTTTTTAATCCGATTTTCACGGCTCTCTCTCTCTCTCGTTTTGTGTTTGCGCGTTATCGACGTGTGAAAACGACTTGACACAAGCCATGCCGCAGGTGTCGCAAGTCTTTATGCTGAAATACGCCGCGTGCCCGTGTAAACGGTGCCAACTACATGCCATTAAAGCACCTGCAATTACCGAACGAGCGCCAGGCTCTTCCCGCGCAATCCCGATCCACGACGTTATAGTAATTATTACGGAGTGTGTGCACATTCCGGGGCGGGAAGCTTGGTGGTTCACGCACGTTCGGGCATGCAAAATTGCCGAGTCTGCGGGCCGCAGTGTGGTCACCCCGTGCCGACGTACATTTTCATTACCGTTTAATTGAATTAATTTTCTGAACGCGCGCCCGGCGCCACTTGCGCTCGCGGCTCGTCTTTTCCCCCTTGGCGCGCTACCAACCTTTCGGAAATAAATACAATGACCTGCGCGGTAAACATCTCACACGAAAATGAGATCAGTAGCATGCATATAACGTTGTACTCTCTCGTATATATGTAAATTACATAATACGTATGTACCTGGGCGCTAGGTAACAATGGTATACGGAAAAAAAAACAATTGATAGATTAGCAAGAAGATTAATAAGGCCAGAAAGAAAAATTTGCTAAGCTTATTGAAATTTTTGTTTTGCCAACAAGACGTTTTGTTTGATAAAACAAAAAATTCAGCAGGCTCGGCAAATTTTTCTCGCCGGCCACGCAACAGCAAAGCTTTCTTCCCGCGTGAAGTTTGGAAAATAATACTAATTATTTATTTGCGCGAGAGATAAAAGATATAACAAATTTCAGCTTATATAGTATCAAACTAACGAAGATTTATTCGGTTAATTAATTGTTGAGATGAATTATTCAATAAATTGGATTTTTTCAACGTTCGAGAGGTTTTTTCCTCTCATTCGATCGAGACTGAACTTTTTCACAGATTATTTTTTTAACAATTAAAAAGAAATTGCTGTGAAAAAAAACTTCAAAAATCGAGTCGAAAATAAGAACCACTCTAGGGATACGAACCAAGCACTCAGATGAATTTCCGAGTTGAAATCACTTCAAATTGTTATGTGCATTAATTTACACGTTTAAATAAAAATATATTTTTTTTGCACAAACATCTAGTACATTGGCTCACATTGACCGAATAAATCTTCGTTAGAAAAAAATAGATTTCAATAAAATTTAAATGTAAAAATACGGCATTGTATAACAAACATACGTTTTCTTTTCCTTCGCTGCAAAACGAAGGAAAAGAAAACGTATTGTCTGTCAAATCAAATGACGTTATTATTACGTTATATCGCGCATCACGATGATAAAGGTCGAAATCATGCGATTTACTGCTTCGCAGTAAATAAAACACATATCACCGCAAGAGATTGCCGACCGTGAAACTGTGTCAGCCGATAAGGATTAGGTTAGCCACTTAACTATTAAGGTGGCTACACACAAACAGACGTTCCCGGTGTTTTGCGAGTCGTCAGAGATACGGTTAGCGACATTTGTGTAAAGTCTCTAAATACTCTCCGCCATCTCGGAAGAGCACGCATACAAATAATATAATTTTAACTAATTATCTGTTTGCGCGCGCCGACTTGGTCGAAGAAATTCGCTTCCCATTTATTCTGGTCTAAATAAAATGTTAAGTGCGCGAACAATGGTCGCTCTTATTTCCGGTCGAAAGTTGCGAGTTACGCTAGTTAACTGGCAGAACATTATTGGAAATCTTTTCCCGAGATAACGCACGTACGCTCGTGCATTAGATTAGACAGAACACAATATGTATTCTCGGAATCGAAATGTGGAATATTAAACGAAGAGAAAAGTAGCCGAACGGTTTTTCCCATTTATTTATCGATCGCGATAACACTGCTGCTTTAAAACATATCGTTTGAAACGCGCTCGAAGATAGAAAAAATATATATATATATATATATTTCAACAAAGATATTCCAAGCTTCGTTTTATGAACATATTTCATCGTCTAATATTTATCGACGCGCAACAAGACGTTTACTATTTAGAGAGAACAAAGTCCCGTTGGTGTCACGCGTACTTATAATTCTTCATTTTAATGTAATTAAAATATTACACAAAGTGTTTCGACTTGAGAAATATCCAAAGATTTTTTTAAGACATAACGTGACTATAAAAGTTTTTTTCTTTGATATATTACTTGGCACAAGCGAAATAATAAATTTTTTTGCTCGACAAAACGATCCAAACTTCACCAACGAGTTTGAAACACACACTACGCCGAAGTACCGAAAAACTTATAAATAAAAAAGTGTTCCTGACACATATGTTTTCATTTGATACTAGACAAAGTTATGTCTCTCTCTTTCTCTCTCTCTCTTTGCAACGTTATACACACACATACATTGTGTCAGAAAATTTACACAAAACACGAGCGAAACATAATTCCGAATAAAACGATGTTATTTCGACGATTAATCAACTACGATTCAAATGTCGAGGTAATAAACAGAGTCAGGTACAAATCTGATTCTGACGTATTGCCGTGGAAATAGTACAAATGCATGACATTCTGAAAATATACCGCAACACGGTAGTCGAACACACTGTGAAGATTTTTAAACCGGTTTAAAGGCTTGTCACAGTAAACGCGAGCCGCACGAATAAAATTCATTAATCAAAAGAATTATGTATTTTCAAAACACAAACGAAGAGCTCTCTTCTCTCTACATACATGTATTTATTCGTGAAAATATGTATCGCGGAGATTATTTAATCAAATACATTAGTTTCGATCTCGTGTAATAATCCGATTTGTTTTGATTTTCGTGTCATTTTCTCATCATAAGAAAATATGTAAATGTGGAACATAAATTCCAACACGCAAACACGATAATCCACGTTTCTCTCCGAAAGAAGCGTGCGTTCGTGTCCGTTTGTATAACGCGCGCGTGGCGAAAACACCCTTTGACATTTCGAGGCTCGGTCTCTTTCTCTTTCTCTCTTTCTCGTTGCCCGGATCTCGGCCCAGAACGCGCGGAGCGCGTCGACGTCCTGGGACATTTCCCGGATTTTTCAATCGATATTGCGACGAGTCCCGTGACGTCACGGGAGTTAGCCGTGACGCCTACGTACGAGGCCGGCGCAGGCGCGTTTCCCGCACAACGCCACTGGGTTAATAGGTTAGGTTATCGATCAGCAAGACGTCCGACAACATGCAGACCTGACTACTTTACCCTCTCGCTATTCAATCTGACCCACCCGAGGATACGAGGGTTGCCTCCCTACCAGCTTCGTCCTTCTGTCGCCCTTTCGTTTCTCCACCGCTCCTCCACCTTCGAATCCCTACCATTTGTCTTCATCCCCCACTTGCATCTTCAAATCCTTCTCCTCTCCCACTTCAGTCTCAGCATCGCTACTCGATCACTGACACTTTCAGAATTTCCATGTACCCTTCCACGCTTTTCCGAACGGAAACGCGTGTATCGATTTATTAACCCCGCCTTTTATGAAACAAATTACTCTTCTTCGCCGGAAAAATGGCTGGTTTTGCTAATTTTACGGCTTTCTTTCTGACGCCAGCGTGAGCGTAATGGTAAAATAGTTTTCAAGTCTTCGCAGAAATTGTCACGAGAAACATCTCGAAATAATTTTCTCAATTGAATTGCTCTCGTTGTTTCGCAGGAATTTCGTCGTTTCTAACCGAATTATGTGGAAGCGACGAAGCGCGACCTTGTTTTTAAGGAACAATCTCCGGCTAAACCTGTTGATCCTTTTTGTCTCGATAACTTTTCTTGCACGAAGCATCTCTCGAAACGTGTAGTGTCCCAATTTGTTTCTTTCAATCGCAATTTCGTCCCGTCTCAGTTTTTGAACATCAAAGAAAACAAGATTCGAACTCAAGATGCTCAGACGTATTTTAACAGAAAAATTTCGTATATGATGCGCGGTGCAATGTAATACAATCTTTTCATAGCACGCTTTCATAACAGATAACCATGCGAGTTCAAGAGAAGAACGTGAGAAGCAGAAAATTGTAAATCACCATGTCTCGTATGTCCTCCTATCAGAGCGCGAGTTTCTGTTTATTACACTTTTATGATTTCCCCGGAGTGTTACACACGGCTGGTATTGATATTTTCAAAAGAAGGTGAAGAATCTCTCTCACAACCGCGATGATTTTTCCGAAAGAAAATCTAAGAATTATGTAAATTAATGGGCGACGTGAAAAAAAAAAGAATAAGAGAGAGAGAGAGAGAGAGAGAGAGAGAGAGAGAGAGAGAGAGAAAATGCCAATCGTTAATCTCAAAGATCAGCCGCACGCAGAACACGTCTCGAAAAACAATAACGATAGTGTCGCGTGTTGTCAATAATGTAAATGTGACGGCTAAAATTTATCGCTTTTTATTCTAACGCAAATGCTCGTTCAAATTGAAAAACGAACTGTGACCGGCCGAATAATTACCATCTATAATTTTAATATTTCTTGAAAAATTGTAAAAGTAACATCTACAGTGATTGATATTTAATATTCGGACATTTATGCAAGTTCTATTGTCGCAGTATAATTTAAAAAATTCCAAGATAAAAGAAAGAATATTTGTTGTTGAAAGATTATTTGCACACTATGAGGTGTTGAGTCTAGTTAACAAAAATGTAAACTTCTAACTAATTAAATCGAATAATCAAATGTATACCACACTCACCGTGTCACTTGAATTTTTATTTCTAACACTGTGACGTATTGCTTTTTTTAAATATATCCGCGCGAGTAATGTCAAAGGGTTATATTCTTAGCAACGACTTTTTCCAATAAAAATTACGCAAGTGCGACAAATTTAGAAATCTATCGTGATTATTTATCTCTAATTTACCATTGTTTTGAAACCATCAACATCGAATTGTCGACAACAATTTTGACCCGCTCGCGCTGCGACAAAATCGCGCGGAAAGGAAGTATAAATTCTATTTTTTAAGTAAACTGTGTGGGGCCGTAAGCTACGCGAATGCCAGCAAAAATATTACCGTGTGCTGCGGGATGTTTTTCGCAAACGGAAACACCGCGGAGAGAAAGAAGTGAACGAGGAACGGAAAACAGGGCGGAGTCCTCCGGTCGATATCAACACGCGGGTCTCTCTCTCTCTCTCTTCTCTCCGTTCTTTACGGGAAAACCGAGGTACGAAAATTATGTCGTCGTCTGTGTCGTTTATGAAAAGCGAGCGCGTTACAAAGGCACGCGACTTTGCACGCATCGCACATCGAAACGCGTCGTTGTGCCTTTCGAGATGTGCCGCTCTCTCTGCCGCTACCAGCAGAAGTGTTTATCTTGCTTTAAACTCCGCGCGCGCTTCTTGCGCGAGATAATATCAATCTTCAACAAATTCCACAAAAGACGTCGTAATATTACGAACAAGATAAACGAATTTCGCAAAACGAGTTTTGAACACGAGTTTTCGATGCACACACGAAAACGCTTGTGAAACACGCGTTCTGCCGTTCCGCCTTACGATACCACACGATACATAAAATATGTTTCTACTGTATTGAAATGTTGCATCAAGATCGCGTGTGTATCTAATACGTTCGCACTGAAATGTAAAACGGTTTCGAACACATACGGAGAGAATAAAAATACTGTTAAAAAAAAAAAAAAAAAATTCAGAAAACACACGTCAAAACGCACACACAAAAGACAATTTTGTCTAATTTTAAATTTAAACGAACAACGACGACGTTACTCCCACCTTGCGGTTATCCGGAAGAATAGCCGGGATGGAATTTACCGCAAGCTTAAATCGCGTTACGACAACTCGAATTAGCGGTACCTGCATTAGCGGCACGAGATTATTTTCCCCCCGTTCCACTCGGCTATCCGCGACGTAGAATCGCTGTTACATTAGCTACATTATAAAAGCGTAAAAAAAAAAAAAAAAAAATAGAGAATATGACGGTCGAAGGAGTTCGTCGAGTACTTTGCATTCCGACCCTCGTAAACCCCGTAAAACCGTGCATAAAAGAAGCATAAATGAATACTTAACGCGAGGCGTGCGGGACGTACTTTATTTAGGTTGAGATTTAAAGTAGATTTGCAGCACGTGTCGAGGTTCGGGAAATTATCGCCGGTCCTTTCTCCCGATACTTTTTCTCCATTTGCTAATAATATTCTCTATTATTAATAATATATTCTCCATTATTGATATCCTCTGTCATTAATAATATTCTCTATTATTAATTAATTGTATGATATTGACGCGTAATAATAGTCTCTGATTTCTTTATCTCTACAGTGTAATCCACGCTTCATTTATTGACGTTTCTAACTCTATTCGTGTGTAGCGCGAATATTTCGTTACACGTTGAATAATACGCTTTTTTTCGAAAAATATGAGCTTGGAAAGTGAAGTCATAAACCGCGTGTGCGCGAGGAGGTTTCGGCAAGGATTAGAAAAAAAAACCAAAAAAAAAACAAAAACGCGTCATGTATGATTTATCGTCGTTATACATCGATCTCGCCTCAAGCGCTGCTGGTCTCCTCCTCCTCCTCTCCTCTAGTTCTCTCGATCATATATTCTTTTTTCTCTGCATCCTCTACTACAACTTTTATTACCCACTTTCGAAGTCACCTCGCGACCTTTCAGACCCTCTGTCTACCTCTCCGCATAGTCGGATCGAAGTCGAGAGGACATTTTTGTTCGGCGAGAAGAAAAGAGAGAGTCGCCGGGGGCATTTGAAAGTTGGAGCGTTGGTCTTCTCCTCTTTTCTTCGTACCGAATACTACCTCGCGGGAGATAAAACGGATGACGAATGTGTGAGCCACGCCGCGAGGGAACCTTCCAAGTTCCGTGATTACAATTAAGGTCGGCTGTGTACGTAAGTGTGGAAAAAAAGCGTATATGCATCCCGCGCGTTATCGTTGCGCGCGTTTATCAAACGGCTGCGACTCGCGTATTCGTATTCATATAATTTCATTCCGCTTAAGCCTCCCTCTCTGAAAATATGCGCGCTTTGCGAACGAGCACATTTTACGGTACCTACTACGTACAAATATAGCGGAGAATATTTAGGAAAAATTTATTATTATTATTATTATTTTTTTAGAGTATTAAACCGCGTGTAATTCAATGCCTAAAAAGCACCAGAGTGCGCGCATTAACATAATGTATGAAAGTTCACTACGTTTCGGCCGTATAAACGTGTCTCTCTGTGAGTCTCTAAATAAAAATCCGCATTAATCGACTCGAAATAGGTAAACTGCGGACACGACATGCGAGATTGCATGGAAAAAAAAAAAAAATGTTTTCGGAAGTCGTCGACGAGCTCTTATTTCCGTGACGCGTATCGCGCACGAACACGCTTGCCGCATGCGAACAAATCTCCCATGGGACGCAAGAAAAATGGAGCAGAGAGAGAGAGAGAGAGAGAGAGGAAGAGAGAAAGGAGTCCGTTGTCGACACCGTTGCAAAACTGGCGACGACTCCCCCTATTTTCATGAACAGGTCCCTGGAGTGATTTCGTATCGCGCACGTGGATCGTCATGCACGGTGTAACTTCATCCACCGGCTTTAGAAAGACACACGAAGGGCTTCCGCGACGCAAAACGATTGTATCGAATTGAATTCACGAACTGCGTTCTCTCCGTCCTCCTCGGTAAATCCGATCTCAGAGACGGGGAATAGCGACACCTCCCGGGGGAAACCAACCATTTTTGTTCTTCGTCTTTCTTCCTTTTCATGATAGCACCTTGGTTTCCGGCAGGACGAAGGACTTGACGATCTGTCACGCGAGAAAACATCTACTCCGGGTTCTTAAAAAAAAAAAAAAAAAAGAACCAAGTCGACGCGACAGCCGACGATTTATAACTTTCTTCTGTAACAATGACATGATTTATGATTGATAAAAAACGCGAACTGAGAGAAATTATTATCTATAACGTGAGAATAATACAAATATCTGTGCGAGATGCGTTGTTAAAATCGATTTCGCGAGAAGTGTTCCTAACCGGCATTACATATCGTAGCTCTAGAATGCGCTTGTTTTCTTGAAACGAAGCGCGATCTAAAAATAGAGCATCTCTCTTTCTCTCTCTTTCTCTCGCATCGGTATCTTAGGCACACATGAAGATACCAACGTATGAACGATAACCTGCACGAGTCTCTTGTAAAGTACACGTCTGATATATTGCATCATTATCTTTCGATCTTGTTTCATGTTTTTCATCTCACGAAAATTTCACGTTTCGTGTACGAACGTTTTCTTACATCGACTGAAAATGACTTTGAGATGATTTTTCTTCGGGCGTTTCTTGTTTGAAAACAAAACTCGTTGAAACATTTTTAAGCGCGTTGCGATAATGTAATAAGAAAAAGAGCTCCGAGAATATTTCGCGTTGTAAATTAATTTTTAAATTGAATCACTTTCTCGCGTCGCGTTGAAGAAAGATCCTTGAGGAAAAGAATGGATCTCTCTCGATACACTGATGAAACGAAAACGGACACCGAGCGGAACAGCTCTATTCACTTTCCCTCTCTCTCTCTCTCTCTCTCTCTTTCCCGGTGACGTTTTCACTGATTCCCGGTATTTGCAAGGACGCTGAATGAAAACCTATGTAACGAAAAAAAGGCTTTTTGTCGTTGAAAAAGTAAAGCGAAAAGAACAATGGGCACTCGAGCTTCAACGAAGTGCGCAGCGTTTAGCCCAGTGCTCGTTCTGAAGTGCTATTATTATTCTCTTTGACACGTGAACTCTCTCTCTCTCCTTTCTTTCACCGTTTGGCAGACTCGACGGAAACGGTGTTATAGTTATTTTCACATTTTATTCCGGGACAAAACGGGATTATGTACGGAAAACTGTCTTGCATCAATGAAACTCGAAACAGGGATTTGGCGGTAGTTTCTCCCTGAATACGACGAACATAATCCCTTTTTCAAAGGCAGACGGTAAACCATTTTCGAGATAAGTGAGAGATCACACAGTTCCAAACGTTTGCGACGTAAAGTAGCGACGAAGCCACATACAATATTCGGCGCGCAAATATCTATCTCTTTGCTGTAAGAATTGTGTCTAAATTAAAAAGTTCAAACGAAAGACGTAGAAGCACTACATAAAGCTCGCGGAAGCTTGATCCGATATTGGCCGGCTTGTCGACGCAGACGGCACGCGCCGGCCATCTGTCTCCGTAAGTTGTTCTCAGCGGCTCGGCAACTACGAGAGAGAGACACGAAAAGGAAAAACGGAAGACTCTTCGATATCGGATCGATAACTTCGCTCGGCCGATCATATAAATTCAGTTCCGTGGAGTCGACGGAAAGAGAGAGAGAGAGATAGAGAGGGTAGTTACCGCTCGTCAGGATTTACCGTCGACATCGTCATGGCGACAGCAGATTGGGATGTGTTTCGAATCGTGTTCGGAATCTCAACGCTTCATCTGTGCGATGAATTTCATGAGCGATCAGATACACGGGAGCGATGCAGTTAGTTTCTATTCCGGAATCGTCGTCACTTGTGTGCGCTCGGTTCTTCGAATTTCATAACTCCGTCGTGCGGAACGAGTCCGTCATTCGCACGTGCGATATTTTTATTTATCTATAACCTTCTTTGTCAGAATATGTGTGACATGTACAATACACGTATAAAAGTAAAAACGTATTATATGCACGTGTGTGGTGTATGCACTCATTCGGCAACAAGGATAATTGCTAATTTGTCAAGTAACAAATAAGTCACTTGCTATTAGTTTTACATAAACCGCGCAGGACTCGCGGATAATTAAGGAGCAACGCTTGAAGAGCGAAAGATCCGAGTTTAAATCCCGGTCTTCAGTTTTCATGCCAAACAGTTTCTATCTGTAATTCAATCTCACGTGGATTTAGTTTACATTGCAATTACAATTCTCATTATGCGGAACATCGTGGATTAAAGTGTTATCGTTACACGTGTCGCTCTTCTTGATTTGTGTTCTTGACAGATCATACGCAATTAGCTATAGGAACAGAAAGTCACACGAGTTTTTATATTTTACGCGACACGGTTTGTTTATACCAGAGTAAGCTCCCATCTTCGACCCTTGAACTTTCTCGCGGCACCTCCGAGAATCCAATTGTCAAAAAAAGTATAAAATAAAGTATAAAAATTCAAAAGTCAAAAATAAGAGCCACTCTAATGTACACACTCGTTACACGACGATAAAAGAAACCAAATGCAGATTCTAAAAGAAGATACACGTGCATCTCACGAAGATCGAACGTTTTTGCTTGAGAGAAATGGCGGAAATCATCATTCTCGCTCGCGCGTTATTACGTCGCCTTTATTATAATGCCCCGTTCTGAGGGGGTGAAACGAGTTAAGTGGCAAAAAATCCGACCCGAACATGGGAGGAAAGGTGATCGATGGACAGTTCGTTACGTTCCATTATGGCGATTCAATGTAACCATGTTGGAAACATGGGGACACGGTTACGACCGTGTAAAACTTTGCTCGAATCCGTATGCCGTGCGCGGAATAGTGCGATTCTCTCCTGTGCTTTTTCTCATCTTCAAATTATTTATCGTCGTAAGTGAAATTTTCTTTCACACCTTGCGGAAAATATTCATATGTTCTTCTCACCTCATGTACACAGTTTTGTTCGTGCCAAATCTTTTCTCGGCGAGAAAATAATTTTTCTTGCACGCGCGAATCTTTTATTTTGTCATTCGTATGATAATATTTGTGTTAGAAATGTGTACAATGTCTGTGAGATGTTTGGTTTTTTAAATTATTTACAATAACTAGCACAACACAGGCGCGCGCTACGCGCACGCTATTATTGCTTTTATTTTAACGTGTACTGTCAGTGAACTTAACCTGTCACCGCAATGACAGCTAATATATACGTCTTACAAACAATATACACATAATGTACATATGAGAGATGTCAGAAATAACGCAGGAAAATCAAACTCGAAAAATAAAAGAAAAAGAGAAGAATGGAAAACGTGACAAAAGTTACGTGACAGGGAGAAAAGAGTAAAAAAGAGAATATTTTATATATTATATATAATATTCTATATCTCTATATATAATACACACACACATATATGTATATATATACCGTAATCATGATCAAAGTCAGTGACCCCGCCGCGGTTGCGCGGCCGAGGTCAGTAACCCCGCCAAGGCCGCGCGGCCGAGGTCAGTGACCCCGCCAAGGCCGCGCGGCCGAGGTCAGTGACCCCGCCATGGTCGCGCGGCCGAGGTCAGTGACCTTACTGTAGTATGTATATAATACATATAATACAATATAAAGTATAATATTATAAATATATAATAAATTATAATATATATATATTATATATTATTTAATGTTATATATAATATAAATAATATAAATAATAATATAAATAATATAAATTACAGTCACGTTACTTTAGTCACGTGTTATTTTTCTACTTTTTCCTGTTACGTGTGACTTTACTGTAGTCACGTTTTTAATTTTCTCCACATATACGACAAACTGTCTCAAAATCGCTTTTCTGTTATTATTTACTCTCTCGATCTTACCGATTCGATTCGACTCGATTCGAGACTTGATCAACTAACCAATCAATCGGCAACGCGGAAAAGAGGCAACAATAGATGCGATACGTTCGATGTATCAAAACGCGCACTTTGCGGTCCAAATGGATTTTTTTATATGGATATAAATTGACGCGCAAAAAATTCACCTTGTAGTAATTTCCGATATATTTTCTCGACGAGTTAAGAGCGGAAAGAGGAAAGAGTCAGCTTCGATTTTCCATTCCGGGTGCATTTTCGATAAGAAACGATAGAAATTAAATCTTCTCTCGACATCTCGCACTCGATTATATCCATTGTTAAATCCGCTCGCGGCTTCGAGCGATTATTATACGCGCCACGTTTCTAACGGGTGGCGGTCAGTACACAAGACCGGAATCACGAATTTTCGCGTTTTCGCAGAGAATTTACACTCACGACGAAATGTATGAACTGAAATCTTAGAACGTGGAAGCTCGCGGAGTGTCTGGGAAAGGCGAATAAAAGGGAATAGGACAACGCGATAAGAGCCGGTGGTTTCGACCAAATCGGAATCCTCGACGTTCGTCCTCGCAATTTCCCACACACTAGTACAGACGCAATCGGAGGATAGAAAAATTGACTCTCTGCTGCGGTTGAGAATGTCGGCGGGACGATAACTTACAAGAAAAAAAAAAAAAAAAAAAAATGATGAGAAGACGAGAATCGACTCGTAAAAGCCACGTTTGATTTCGACGGAAATTGTTACAGGAAAAAGGGGATTTACGAAGAAGATCAACAAATATATATAACACATATACGTTGGTTGTTTCAGTCTTTACATAAAATTGCGGAAAGAGAAAATATTACGTCGTACATTGGAAATTTGAAATATCGTCTAACATTCTAAGTGTTTCTCTGTTTCTTATCTCTTCTGGATATTTTCAAACAAATCGATAAAACGCAAAAGATCTTCAACAGCTAATAATCTCATATTTGTCTTCATTTATCATCAGAGTTTCATAAATTAATACAAAACAATTGCATCTGCGTGTGACAGTTCGCAAAAGAAAACGAATCCTATTACCGCGTCAGTCTTGCGCGCGTCATCTGTCTCCTCGAAAATATTATTACCGAGCTGTCAACCCCTTCACCGAGTGCCCGTGAAACACGTCAATTGCAACATTTTCCACGGGCGATCAGAGACCATAAATAAATCTCAAAATATGATCAAAATCCCATTACACTGCGTTGTTGCGCTGTTGTTTTTAAGTAAAATTCACACATCGTACATATTTTGCGTAAAATATCCATTTTACTCTAAAATAAAAACCCGCGTCGAGTGTACATATTTATCGATAGCGAAAAACACTCGATATCTTTCTCGTATCGAACAAATTTGTGTGTGCTGTTTCTTCCTCTCGTCGGGAACTAATACAATCGGAAAGTTTTCGATTACCTGCTGACGTCAAAACTTTTCTGGTGAGCAGAACTCATTCCACAATCTCTCGTGGTTGCTTCGTATCGATGTGGCATTCTGCCCGCCGCAACTTTCTATTCTTCAATTTTGATATTATGCCGAGTAACATTCATAATCCTCAATTTCAATAATTGAATACACACAAATATCTTTCTTTCAATCTTGCTATTTACAAGAAAACTAATATTTCATATTATTTTATTGCCTCAAGAAATTTTTATATATTTTTCATATTATTCTATTGCACATTAAAAAAAAAAAGTAATAAAAGATATCTCTGATTAAAAATCGCCTTTTTTCGAAAATAGACTCCCAATTTTTCTGGACCGATTGGACGATAATTTATACAAGAATCAGTAAAATTGCATGTGCGATTGTTTTTAATATAAAAAAAAAAACCATTGTGCCGTAAAAACAGAAATGGGGATGCATTTTGCGCACATTAAATCAATGTTTGCGAATGAGCGCGTTAGTGGCATCACATTTTATGCAAAGCTACTTTGTCGGCGATAAAACGTGCCGCCGGCATCTCGAAACAAACGAATATTGTATTCGCGCTGACGCACACGTCAGATAATCAAAATCGACGGTGCGGACACAATTGCACATCGCTCTATTCTAGGTGACTGAATGGAGCAAGAGATATTTCTTCTCCTATAAATTTTGATTACAAACTGAATCTGCGCGCGGGTATAAATATAGAGAGCGGCGATCTAATGCATATTTATTTGTTCATACAGCTTAGAGCGCGCACAAATCAAGGTGCGATATCTCCTCCCTCCCTCGAGTGTTAATTACGTTACGTAAGCACATTGCGTTAATTGAAGCTCGACGAGAGTAGACGACTAATTGCGCCAATTTTGCCGCCCGACGCGGAGACAAGAAACATGCGAAAATCGCGCGTATTTGTCACACATATTCAATTTTCCCCCAACAACGTATCTAGAATGAGAAACTGCGCGGGTTTCCGACCGAATTGTAACTCGTAGTTTTGCATCTCTGAACCAAGTCGTCTCTGGCTCGTCTTCGCGGAAAACGTTAGCTGGAAATCGGAGAAGAAAACGCGCTCGAAAAACTAAAATCCGAGTTATCATAAAGAGAGATTGAAACGCGCGTGACCGGACGGGGACGTTTGTTCGAGCGTCCGACAATCGAGACCCGGAAGAAACTTCTCGTTCATCACATCGGCTGGGTATAAATAATCCACGTGGAGAGCGCTCGGTCGGTTTCTCGCGCGACGTGAGTTATGAAACGCGGAATAACGAATGATGTTGCTCCGCTCGCTCGCGCGTGTCGTCCGCGCGAGTTGCATTCGTTTGTGGCTGCGATTTCGCGCGCGAGCAGAAGACTCGCGAGGAAGAGGAGGCTCGATATCGCTCCCCTAGAATCTTCGCTCGGCGAAATTTCAGGTCCGTATGGGATAACGTAACGGGAAGGGGGAGGGCAGCAGACTCGCTCCGCCGAATTGATTCGAACATACGATATGTAAATGCGCGCGCGATGGCCGCTTCAGCAAACACAGCCGCATATCTAACTAGCGAATTACGTACATAGCTGGACAACCGCGCGCCTCCGAGCGCGGAGAAAGGCGCAAAACGCGCGATGCATCACGCGGCATCGGTCTCTGTGCACACAGTGGAGATCTGCTCCTACCAATCTGCGATTATTTTCCGGGCACGCGAACTTGCATTAATCCGCGCTCCGCAAAGAGCGGAGCATCGCATCCTTTATAATTGCCGTCCGACGATGTTCCGGGACTTCGCAGTTCACTCCGAGAGTCCACGGGAAAATCGAGCTCTCTCGCCAAAGGCGAGAAAGGGAATGAGAGGAACCGAGAAACTTTGCGGCGGGACGAAGCGAAGAGGAAGCGCGAGGGGACACGACTAGTTCCCGATAATTGGCAAGCCGCAACAGTCGCGCCGTTTGCAGCGGCAATAACCTAGATTGGGAATGACCGCGGTGCGATAACTGACGTGTAGTATAGGATATATACGGTCGGTGAAAGGGGTCAATGAAGGGATTGAAACACTCCCGGTTGTTGGAGTTGCCGCTCGTAACCGGCACCGCTACAAAGCTGATTAACCGCCATGCTTCCTCGTACGGAATGTGTTGCAAATGCACCGACCGAGTCGATGATCGGACAACATGCGTCTTCTGGATACTTGAACGATACGACAATTTTTACAATGCGAAATCGCGTCGACATTGTAAACGTCGGATGAAAAATGAAAAACTTAAATAATTTTATTTAAAATCCCGTGAGAGAGAAAAACATATTTGAGTTGAACCAGCTTGAAAGAAATTGAAAATATATCAAAAGAACGATTTTGGTCGTAAACAACAAAAAAGTAGGACACGGGCGACAATTAAAAGCGAAATGACGTCACGACGACACCATCAAACATCAGCACCGTATTGGCCAATCAAAAATTGCGCGTAAATTAACGAACGATCTCATCAGCAGGCTTTTCAAGATACGCTTTTTTGTTTTATCGATTTGCTATAATCGATATAGCGCGAGAGTATATTATCAATGTTCGCAAAAAGGTCACGGGTCGCCACCGCCGCATGGAAATCAGAATGTAAAACTATGCAATTTCATTCAACGAGAAAAGTGTCGTTTTACAAATTGTAACTACGATGGAAAAAAAAGCCATTTGACTTGACATAAAATTGTGCGATTTTTTGGTATTTTACAAAATTTTCCAATTTCGAGATTCTTCCCACGTTTATCACCTCCATATGGTGAAAACGATCTCCGCGAAATCAACATTTCCGATACGAAAACACGAGCTCGCCAAGAGAGCGAGAACTCTGAGCTTCGGGTCGTCGTTGGTCGGGGGTAGCAATGGTGTACAGTCGTGACGTCAGGTTAGTGTGACGTCACTACACGGTTTCCTAGCAACCGCGGATGAAATCCCAGCACGCTGAAACCTGCGCGGGGGTGCACGTATACACGGACGCCCTTCGGGAGTGTGAGGGCCCAGTGCCCGGGCACAGTGCGAGCTAAACTTACTACTCCCCTACGCACCCGTTGCCCACCACCACCACCACCACCACCACGTTCTCTCGAATGGTGTTGCGCGCCGCTCGTCCTTCTCTGTCGTCGCCCTAGTTTGTGGATCCGTCTCTCCATCCCGATTCCTCTCTCGTCGTCGGCCTTCGTTCGCTGCAAACTCCCGGGGACGAGATCACGTAGTGACGTCACGACAACGAGAGCGGGGAGAAGCGGGGAACGACGCTTGTTCTGTTTGATCCCCGCCTGTGTCGTGTACGGGGTGATAAACATAGTTGGAGTATATGGTCGCTTACACGTCGGCACACCCTTTCTTGTCTTTCGCTCTTGAAGAGATTAGAACTCGATCTCTCTCGACACTTTCGACGCTGCTATCGTATCCGCACGCAGCTTAGCTCTCGAAGTTGAGAGACGCGTGACAACGTTATTTAGATTTCGTAACAAGAAATGAAGAGATGAACAAACAATTCTAGGAATATGTATATTATATTATATATTAAGAGCGCGAATCTCCCACGAAACAGTTTTTATTTCAAAAACAACACGACGCGCGAGTGAATCCGTAGCGAAGCGTAGAGTTTACTATTAAAAAATTTAGGCGCGTATATTTCTCTGGTGGTTGTTATACCCCAAGGGTTGTGATCCGAAATTGAATCACCGCGGTGGCATGGCGCCAAAGATGCCAACAACCTCCGTGGAATTTAGATTTATCGTCCACCTTTATTGTCGCGAGCTGTTCTTTCGAGAGAGCGCATCTGTGTGTTTTCTTTTCAAAATTTTATTTTAAAAACCTTCGTCGTGTGTTACGCGAAATCTTATTACAAGAATTGTGATACTCACTCGCATTGTATCTGCGTTTTACATGAGAATTAAAAATACACGCGCTCTGCTCTCGCTCGAGAATGTGTCACGGTACGCAGATTTACCGTGGGAAATTTAGTTAACGTTAACGTCTCCCTAACGCAAGAGATATTGCGACGCAACGCTGCGACGTTTTCAAGGGATGATAAAATTAGGATTCATGCAAGTGTGTTATCGCGCGAGAGCACGTGTATCACGTAGAAAACAGCGGTTGAATATACTTCATTGAACAAATACGTAAAAATAATATCGCGACTCCATCGGGTATGAAACTAAATCAAGAAACTATATTTTTAGCGTGTAAATTAATTATGTTAATTTATGTTAATTCATACGCACAGAAAATTCAAATTGAATAACAAGTCTAAAATTCGTATGAAATGTTACTTTGCATCGCATGAATTACCCATTTAATTCCTTAATAAAATATGAAAAATAAATAAATGTAAAAAAATTCAATGAGAAAAAGCCAACACCTTGGCCAGGAATCGAGTCCGGATCTCTGGGAAAATATATATTTCAAACGCACATGGTCCTATTTCTTGATTTAATAATATTACGCATTGAAAATGTTTTAGCAATTAGAAAAGCGTCTTATTTTATAACAAAAGAAAACTTTTTACAACGAAACGAGCGTATAAAAGCGCTCATTATTAGTCCGCAGTTGGTCAATTTAACTTTCCGGGTGGTCGAAATAGGACAAGAGATCGTGTTTTTACTCAGGGAAAACAACGGAAACAAGGAATTTTCTTAGCGCGGTTTTCTCTTAATTAAGATCTCTAGAAGTTGGTGGCACATCACGAATTCGTAATTAGCAGTAACGTTGCGCCCCGACTACCATCTCGTCGAATCTTACGTACGTACTAGTTTCGTCGGTCGACCTAGACAAGTGTGTGTTGCCTCCTTTCTATTTCAAGGAAGAAATCACGAAACCCAAAAGCCCGTCTCTTTCGAGGAAGTTCTCGAAACCGCGGAAAAAGAAAAGGACTTCCTTCGGTTTTCTCAATTAATCTTGTATGAAACTATTCAGACTCTCGACCGTTGATTAAATCCCATATTTTCCAAGGATCGAAGATAAAATCTTTTTTAACAGAGTCCGCTACAAATCAACGATCACGATAAAAAAAAAGACACGAAAATAAACCTCGGTACTGTTAAATAAAATTGAATCGTTTCCGTTCTTATTTTCTTTTCGCGCGCGCACGCGCGCACGCGCGAGTTCGAGTGCTCGCTCGGATAATGTTTTGAAACGGATGTATTTCCGCTTGCTTTATCTTCGGCCTTTTCCGTTTTCCCTCAAGGAGATATTTTATGTGATTTTCTTTATTTCTGTTTTTAACTTCTCGGCCTTAAAAGCTTCTATGTTTTCCGACTACGCGCGCGCCGGTCCCGCACATTTCTGCGCTCACAATTATAAAACTGCTATTGCGAAATTTACGGGCGAAACAACGAGCGATGAAAATTAACGACAGAGAAGACAGAGAGAGAGAGAGAGAGAAAACAAAGAATCGATGAAAAAAAAAAAAAAAAAAAGTATCAGCAAACAGGAAAAAAGAAGTTGCTTCGGCACGTGCAAAGCATGCTGACACTGCAGTTCAATAATTCTCTAATTAGAGATCTCGCTTTATTTCGAAGGAGGACCGAGAGTTTGCTCCAACTAGTTCACTCGTATAGTTAACTTTGTACCTTGTTATTACAGTTAGAAACGCTTTGCGCAAAAGATAGCTTTCGCATCTCGACCCGAGAGGCTATCACACATTGTTCCTAAATATGTGCGATTACATCTACAGTACTCGAATATAAACGCGCTTTGTCTCGAATTTGTAATTGTCACGATTATTATGCAATTCGATCGAGTTGCTGTTTAAAGAGCGATTATCGTCGCAGACACAACTGCGGCGAGCACACAATTCCGCGCACGCTTGTCCGTTACGATCTGTGAACTGTTTCAAGTGCCGACGACACGTTTGCGAGTGGGTCAAAATGGCGAATTATTAGACTACTCGGCAACCTCTTGCGACCTCGTTATCTCTTATTGAGTCTTGTATTCTATAACGAGATGTATGCATGTGTGTGTGTGTGTGTGTGTGTGAGAGAGAGAAGAGACATGGAGATAGTGACAGGTACTGGTAATCGCGATTGTTCTCGACTAAATTGCGGCGCTAATCACTAACGACGGCTAATGGATATTAAAGCAGCATCTGCTTTGAGCAGCATCGTCTTAAAAAGTATAATATCCATATTTCGAAGTATCTCACTGTTTTCTGTGATCATAAGAACGGTTCAGTCCGTTAAAATGTTAACAATGAATAGATGCAGCTCGAGATGAGTAGAGATCGTCGGCATTGTCTCGTTAATCATCGCAAGGTGACATCGATATACACTAACGAGGAGGCACGGGATGATAGGAAACTGTTTGATAGTAATTGCGAAGACCCAATTAAACCCAGTGTTGAGAGGAAGGGAAGGAGAGAAAGAGAGAGAGAGAGAGAGACAGAGGGGAAGGGGAAGGAGAAGAGGAGAAATAGAAGGTGGAGGAGGAACAAAGAGATGGTCGGACAGGCTCGAATTGTCACTTGTAACGATCCGTCGAACATGCATATGCAAGATTACAGAAATTACACGATTAATAATAATATAATTAACATATTAATTCGTATATTATTGCATGTTATAACAATATACGTATTTTTATATTATTATTATTATTATTATTATTATTATTATTATTATTATTATTATATACATAACACACACATTTCCTCGAGAATTCAAAAGACTGCGTAGAGAATTCATATTTGCACAATATATTAACACATTTGTGTTATTTTACACACTTACAATTACAACACGTAGGAAAAATCTACCTGGAAATGTGATAAAGTAATGTGTTTAATATAGTTATTAATTATTGAATAACTCGCGCGCCAAACACTGTATATACAAATTCTCGAGGAAACGGGAGTTGTTTAAATTGTACAACGCCAGATACGTACAATTAATTATGCAGTCAGGGAAAACTCAAAGTGTTTTATCACACATGTGTGTGTGTGTGTGTGTATGTGTGCGTGTGTGTATATATAAAATAATTTTATAACGAGATCGCAAACACCTTGTATCCCTGCGATGCGACTGTTATTCCAACTATGACGGAGTGTTTCCTCTTACGAGATATAGTCTGTGCTAGAACCACCGCGTTGTTCGAGAGTCTGAGAACTCCTGTACGATTACCGGCGAATGTAAATGCAATTGCATATAGCACACGTGGTAAAGTTAAACGCAATTATATATGCAAGGTTAAATGCAATTACATATGTAATATGATTGTACATAATGAGAAACACAAAAGAAATTTTGCAACAATTGATTTCGTCACGAAGTTTGCCGTGCACGAATTAACAAAACACGTTATATTTCACGGTCTTTTTTCCATAAATCTCTTTTTTTTTTACACAAAACTTCGCGTAAGAAACATTCATTATTATGTTAAAAAAATTGTTCGCAAACTGTCGGGGACAATAGCTTGTAACGTGAAATTTTTTGTTGGAATTCACGTTCGCGAGCGTGCTATTGATTTTTGAACAGATAAGAGCAGAAAGGTCCACAACGACGGTGCTCGCGCGTCGCGCCGCGCCGCGCCGCGCCGTGCCGGTTCGCTCGCTCCGTAACCGAACGTTCGTTTCAACGCGCGTATATTCCTTCGGTAACGAGAACACGTTCATTGGTATTCCACGAAGGAGACGCTCGGCTACGTGTCCGACGCCATAGCGGTAGACTAAATGCAATTACTCCGACCGTCTCAATTACCGATCTGCGTCAGCAATTGTAACGAAGAGAACGGGCATAGCAGGTGTCACGATCCAGATAGACGCGTATATAGCGCGCATCAAACAACCGATTGACGTAAAACGGGCTCCGCGCGATTAAAAGAAGATATTCTCATCCGATTAACACGCGCGAGACGACATTAAAAAAAAAAAAAATAAAAAATAAAACAAATTCTCTCGAAGTCTTATCGTTGGAATATTAAGAAATGAACTTGTGCGTTTTACGAGAAAAAAAAAGAACAAATCGCAACATCGCGATTTTCTATTTTTGCACGTTATCCAATGGAACGGAAAATGTAATATGAACCGACGAAATTTGTTTGCGTATGAAATATCAGTAAATCATTGTGAGAAACGTCAGAGGGTTAATGAGCTTGTGTTTGGTGGCGTTTGATAATTCTGCAATTGATTACGCGTTCGCTCGAATTTCCATCGCGCGAGCGGCATGGAAACCCCGGTACATAACGCGTTGTGTGATCGCTACGTAGTGCTCACCAATTTCACGAATCCCCGAGAAGATCAATATTACACGAGATATGTGCGCGGGAGAGAAAGAGGAAAGAGGAAAGAGATAGCGAGAGAGCGAGAGAGCGAGAGAGCGAGAGAGAGAGAGAGAGAGAGAGAGAGAGAGAGAAAGAGAGAGAATGCGAGAACAGCGATTCTCGCTGACGACAGGAACGGAATGCGCTCGTTCGTCCGTTAGCCGCGAAGGGAAAAAGTCACACGGCGCGGCGTGCATGAAGGTAGACGAACATCCTTTTCATGCACACCACTCGTAACTCCTTCGCACTAGTGCCGTAAAAATTCTAGTACCGTACTCGGCACAGTTTACAGGCACAATATTTACGAGTGTGTTGCCCATTGTCTCTCTCCTCTCTCTCTCAAAAATGACAACACCTTAATGTTCCTAACAGGATACTTTTCTGACAATTGGAGAAACAATTGACAGAATATTTTTTTTTTAATATAACACTCTGCAAAATTAAGCAAAAATCGCAGATGTCGTCCCAGACAATCGCGAAATTATCGATTCGATTAATTTTGATCTTTTTTTACAACGATCAAAGATCATACACCCCCCAAGTGAAGTTGAGTTCAATGTGAAGATCGATGTTTCCAAGAAATTATGACACATATTCGTTCGTATGTTTTTTCGAGTGTGTCTGTCTACCTCGTAAAGACAGATCCGATATAGAAGAGCCAACATAACGGAATGCCGATAATATCGCAGTGGATTATTTCTCGGGGAACGAAGATAGATGATCCAAAGAACTAGCTGGTGTCGTCATCGCCTTCCGCACTTCGGGTCCTGGATGGCGGAAATTGCGCCCCGGGGCTGGCAGTGCGGATTTAACGTTGTTTTGCCCTGACCTAGCTCTCTTCCTCGTTCCCTATTCCCGACAGGAAGGTAACAGCGGCACCAGTCTCTCTTTTCATCCCCTACTCACCCTTCCACACCCCTTTTTCCCAACTTTTCTGCTCCATCTTCGTCTCTCTCTTTCACTCTCTCGCATTCTTGTATTCCCGTACACGTATGCACGCGGGTCGCCGTTGTATTCAGCGAGAAACGTCTTTTACAATTCACCCTCTTTCCATATCAACCCCCCTCGCCGGTCTGCGGAAAGCTTACAGAACTATATTCCGCTTTCGCGGCAACGCGAGTAAGAGGGTTGTAATGTTTACGCCACCGGAGTCTTGAATGGAATCGCGAAAGCGTAACTGTTACAATTTATAGTGACCGGTATCAGAAACGCGATAGGGTAGTAGCGGAAACCCTTTTTTGTCAATATTTTTCGCGCGGCGTGTACATTCGCTGATTCAACGTTTTTATACGGTGAATATCCGCAATGTATTTTTCGACTGTAAGTGAAATTACACGCTTATACACACGTGGATATAAAAAAAAAATGATATTTTTAAAAGAATTGAAAAAAATTATATTCGTACGTTTTTTGAACAAAAAAGTCGGCGAATTCGATCGCGCGCGCGGAAGTTTGGACATCGTCGTATTTTATTTCGCGGAAATATTGTTTTAAGTATCTCGTGATTTCACGCGTACACACGACGCTGCCGTGTTAAAAATGTAATTTTTGTAATGCCGGGTTGTTGTGTCGGCAGCACCTGGTGGCGCGGCCGCAGCTACCAGATCGCAATGGCGTGTTTCATGCAAATGAATTCGCGAACACAAGCGAGTGAATAAAACGCGCAAAATGGAGACGACGCGCATACGGACGCAAATGTAATTTCTGTTATCGAGCGAGCCGTATTAATAAATGGTCAGACTCCGATTGTTATTGTTCGACGATAACAATTGAAATGCAAATTCGTCACGCAGACCTGTCGAAATCACTCCTCTCTCTCTCTATCTCCGTTCGTCGATATATTTTGCAAAATTATTATATTGTTTCGCGAACAACAACACATTTTGTTCCGTCAGCGACAAAGACGCAAGACAATCGCGCGAATCTCTAATAAATGCGAATATTTTAACGCGCAAAAGAGTTCAACGAACAAAACAAATAGAGCACGTTATTTAATTACGCATTCCTAGTGCTTTTATTTAACCAAGATTCCATCATCGCCACCTCAAGATTGCCAATAAAACTTCCTTTCTCCCGCGGAAGGAAGAACAGTGATTAAGGCAACGAGGTGAGCAAAACAACCAAGAGAAAATCAACACTCCGGCAGAGAGAACTATTCTCCAAGAGAGAGATGCGCAACTCTCTCGCGACAAATTTAAGTTAAACGTAAGTACATTTTGCTTATTTAATCTTTCTTGTAAAAGACGCAACACAAATCACACAGATTAAAGTGCGCGATGTACCGCTTGTTTCGATCGGTGTTGTTTATTCGCGATGCGCGATTGAAAATCGCGAGCAAACGTGCAATTGCGACGAGATCAGCGTTATCACGTAACAATTATCCTCGTTGAGGATTATACCGTAATTAAATCTCATCTCGAACAAAGCGCGACAAAATCATTGTCAGATTCTAAACGCGCGACAACACGCGCGAGATGCAAATTTGCCGAGCGAACGAGCGGCAAATGTTCGCGCG
This sequence comes from Pseudomyrmex gracilis, assembly GCF_002006095.1. Taxonomy (NCBI): domain Eukaryota; kingdom Metazoa; phylum Arthropoda; class Insecta; order Hymenoptera; family Formicidae; genus Pseudomyrmex; species Pseudomyrmex gracilis. The sequence goes on from NW_018020716.1 coordinate 432,762, forward strand.
CGCGCGCGAGAGAGAAAGAGATATATCAGTTCAAGATTACATTGAACTCGGCGTTGGCGCCGAAATTCCAGCGTACGAAGAAGAATATGCGTATTGTCGTTGTAATTCCGCTTGATGGAATTCGAACTCCGCGGGTGCAACAAAGTGAGACACGCCATCGCGACCACGTTACACCCCCCGGCGGCGTTATTGTGTCTGGCGGTGACAAAAGGGAAGCAGAATATCAAAGCGGAGCAACCCCGAAGTGACGAAATTTATTCGGGAGCCCCGCCTAGCTTTCGAGCTCTCTCGGTATCGTCGAGAATGCTAATGAGTCGTCGTTCGTTCGTGAATTTACGCGAAAACCGCGCGCGCAACGCGCATTCAACATAAATCGTCCGACATTTAACCGTGAAAATTATAATCGTCGTCCATCGAATCGTCAAGATTCACTCGATCGAACAATTGTATAGACAATATGTTGCAGTTTATAGTCGCGATTGTTTACAGTTCATTTTTCCTTCGCGTTCTTCGATATGAAACCGATAGTTCTTTTTTTTTTTTTTTTGCAACTAAAAGCTTCACAATAGCATTTACAATTACAGCAAAAGATACCGCCGTGCAGAAACTTCCATTATACGCGCGCGCGCAGGGTTTCCAGTTTCAACACACATAAAGAATAAAACCCCCCAATACATACTCCACAGCTGTGTATACCACGGCACGAGAATATGATATTTACCCTCGCGATTCCATCGACGAGGATTTCGGAGAGGAAAGTATTACACAACGTGGTTTTTCTAGCATTCGCGTCTTTTTTTCATCTATCTTCTTTATTGTTACTGTTATTATTGTTGCTGCTATTATTTTTTTCGCCGCGATTACTGTGCGACTTAATGATTGTGACAACAAAAGAAATTCTAAATATGCAATTATCTGGCTGGTAAAACTGTTCTCTACGTACCCACACAATTATTTTATTGTTTTATTATGTTTTATGTTTGTGTGGTTTACATTTTGAATGTATATTTATATTTTATGTTTCACATTTTATATTTTAAATGTTTTATTTATGTATGTTTTATTAATATTTTATGTTTTATAATAAAACAACACAAGTTTTTACTCGACGCTATTATTTATTGACGTTACTTATTATGTAAAGAAAGAATTTTTATGCAATAAAATACTTTTTATATAAAGAGATAGCATACGGAGATAAATTTTTACCAGAGGAAAATAAGAGACTTGTTTGTTCTTTTTTTTTTATTTAAAGAGGTAGCTCGTGTGCTTGTGTGTGTGATACCTCTTTTTTTCTCACCTTTTTAGAGAAGGTTTGTAATTATCTGGATTGTTAAGGGTATATTCTATATGTAACGTTACATGCCGAATGATACGTCGCCGATCGATATTGGCGCGAATCGTAGACGAGCTCGGATTGTGCAGACGATCATCGGATTACCCGGGCATCGGATGAAGATTACATATACTCCTATCTACAAAGTACATAGATCGGCGTCGTCGAATGTTATGCATACGGATCGCGCGGACTGCCATTACAGAATTTCACCGATCGTTACAGAATATACAGCGCTTTGCGCACTGTGTCCGAGAATATAATGTAATATCGTCTCACGCGATGAGATGGGCGAGATCCGACGAACTCCACGTGAGAATTATAACAAGATGTTTGAGCCGAGTCAGAACCTAGCAACCTACTTTCATTCCCGTCCCCCGAGTTTGCACGTCGAGAGACTTGGTTTACAACGACGCGCATTTCCCATGGAATTATTTTGTCAGTGACGAATTTAAACTGCAGTTTTTGAAAACGCGTTAGTTTTGATTTAAAACAATTTTATAAAATTTATCTCAATTTTTTGCACACGAGGGGTAGTGAAGAAAAAAAAAAAAAACAGCGCCGTCGTAAACGCGACGCGAAAAATACGTTTTTTCGGTGTAATTTATCGAGTCGGGGATAAAAAGCGCATAAAAGACGACGCGAAAAAGCGGGAGAGAAAATTAATCCGCCGCGCTTTTCTCTTACCGCGTCTTTCTCCCACTTTTCTGCCTATCTCGTTTGCACCGGAGTACGTCAGCTGTAATAACTTTGCGACTGCTGGCAACGACAGAGCGTTTAGGCCCCTGAATATGCAATGGAAATTGCTGCTTCGCGACCAGCGCGGCAAGTCGTTCGCACGTGAAGAGAACTGATGAAATTGCGGAAAAAGCACCGATGTTCTGGCGATTTCGCGCGAAATGTCCTAGAAACGTTTCCCGCCGTTTCGCATCGGCTGCCGTGTGTATATATATATTTATTTCGTCGTTTTTTTATCCAACTGTCATCGTGTCTTATTACGACAAACGCGTCACGATGTTGAATCACGCGTACAACACAAATGTAGATTTACGTGTGTGTATATGCGTGTGTGTCGACTATAAATAAATTTATATATAAATTTTGTATAATAAGATCAACGCGTTCACGATCAAGGCGATGATCACAATTTTATAAAAAGACTACAACTAAAAAAAATCGAAGGATATGACATTAAAAAGTTAATTAAGTTAATATTAAGTTAGTAAGACAGAAAGTGTGAAAGCAAGAAGATCGATATTGTAAATTATCGGTTAATGTGTAAATTTGAATCAATAATACATTAAATTCTAATGCATCAATATCAATAAGTTTCAATGTCATTCTAGAGTTTGTTCTTAAGATGTTTGACTTATGACAGTGCACACACTTGAACAATTTGAGATTATTTTGCATTAAATTGCGTGAGTTGAAAACAGCAAAGAATCAATGTAAATTCTGCATTGTCTAATATTTGGTCACAAAATGATTGTTGATTTAAATGTACATCAGCTGAAAAGATGATTTAAAATATAAAGTCGATAACGCATTGATGCATTAGAATTTAATATATTTGTTAATATATTTAAACATATTTATTAATATATTTGTAAGTATATTAATATGTGTATTAACATGTTTAATTATTTTTAATACATGTATTTGCATTACATCCCCCGGTTGAGTTCAAATTTGCCGTATTTATTTAATTTGAAAAGGTCGATATTGCTTTGACCGATGAGCTTTCACGCTTTCCACGATCTGCCTGCACGTAATTTTATCGCGATATATTTATACTCGCAGTGATAACTGTTTCGCGGCGAAAGTTAAAAAAAAAAAAAAAGACGCGATACATGCGATTCCGTCGCTCGATATTATTGGAAACGTACGTGTTCCGTCCGCGTGTTGTAGCTGAATCGCGACAACCGAACCGAACTACACGGCGCGCGGATCCGCGCACTTTGTTCGACGTCAGAGCGACGTTTTGCATATGGAAATTGATCGTGCTCTCGGTGCACACGGTGTTTGCACCAATCCCGACGTGGCACCGCATGAATAAAATAAATGTAACTTCCGGCCGCGGAAACATTACCGTCTCTTCGCATAGGCTTCTCGCGCCGGCGAAAACGCGTTTCGCCGCACTAATATGTCGGACGGAAAAGTACCATCTTATCAATGTAAGAGAAAGAGAGAGAAAAAACGCGTCTCGCCGCGTCTTAAAACGTTTTCCAATTCAGAGCATCTCCACGGCAAGTGGAGTTTTTGGGTCAAAGATTGTCGCTCAAACGGAAGAGAGAGGGATGAGTGCGAATAAAAGCCGAAGGTTAAGCTCAAGAGCTTGCGGCACGACAAAGAGACGACTCTATTCTCGCGAATGCTACAGTAAATGTACCCTCTCTCTCTCTCTCTCTTTCTCTCTCTCTTTCAAACTTGGAAGAAATGAGTATACGCACGTTGAAAAGACTATCGGTGTGTAAAATCTCGCGACGTGCCCTTCAACATTCTCTCGTAATAGCGTTTCCGTCTATCTAAACTCATCCCCTTGAGATTCTTTTCGCTCGGACCCTCTTTTCTCTCGCACCCTTTCCTCGCTCGACGGGAACGAGCGTGGTAAGCGGCGCACGCGGAACGAAGTCGGCAATCAGCGCGCATTAACAAGCCTTGGAGGACATCTGAGTTTTCGCTGGGATAGAGAACTAGTGCACTGGTACGGCGAAATGTCAAGAGTTCGTGGCTGAAGCGAGAGAGCGGGGCTTCTTCCCCCGAGTATGAGCGCGAGCGGAAGAGAAATATACCGGGGATGGTAGAGGGAATCTCTCTCTTTCTCTCTCTCTCTCGTGCAGAATACCGAGATAGAATAAGATAGAAGGCGGGAGAATTATACAGAGTGGCAATAGTGGTAGTAGGAGGAGAAAGAGGAGGAGGAGATTTCAGCTGCAAAACTACTACTACGGCTCCGTAGCTGGGATGCTGGATGAGAGAAGTCGGTCGATAGAGCTCCCGGGTTCCCTCCGCGCGTTTCCTCTTCCCTCTCTCTGACACTGTCACTGTCTCTCTCTCTTTCTCTGTCTCTCTCTCTTCTCTCGTCGCTGGAGAGCGTGGTCGTGCGCTGTTGCAAGTTGCATCTCGCTTTGGTTCGTAGCCTTGTCTCGCTTCATGGCAAAGCTCGACCGACCGACCGACCGACCGACCGACCGACCGACCAACCGACCGACCGACCAACCAACCAACCAACCAACCAACCGACCACGAACAGATGAATGGACGACCCGACAAATGATAGCGCGAACCTTCGCTTAGCAAAGTACAGGAATCGTATTCGGTTAAAAGAAGCGTTCATCATTGACCACGATATCGTCAAAAAATCATGTTAAGTGCATCGCGACGCAATTTTTGCGCGCACGGACATAGAAATTCGAGATTTTCAGTTTAATGAGAGAACTTTTAAAATATAACATTTTCATCGCCCGACAAATTGCATTGAAAATGTTTCCTCTAATGAAAAAAATAATTATTAAAGAGAAGCTTATTAACGGAAACAATTAATTGACTTGCGTCACAATTCACACGTTTAATTAAAAAAAAAAAAAAAAAACCCATATAATTCTTTTACTAAATTAAATGTCACGACCATTGCAAATCTTTCGCGCGACCGAACATTGCGATTGTCATTATTACGGTCAATCGTAGACGTGACCGTCTACGATTCTTTGCGATGAAAATTCAATTATGCGATTTTAATCGAAAAAGAAAGACGGTCAATCCTTTGACTAATTCGAAGAACCGTGCACGGTGAGTTCGTTAAATACTCGTTACTCATTGGAAAAAAAAAAAATGTTTAATATTTCCAAATGATATATAATGTGACAAGAAGAGACGAGTCTTTTTGATCAAGACGCAAAGATCGCGGGGTCAATCAAAATCCGAAATCGGCACACAAACTCATTCACAGACTTTGACCGTATCTATATACGAACTATCTATTATCCTTGCGAAACGATTGATTGTTCCCTGCAATCCCTTAATTAATCAAATCCAGACAAGGCAAGAGAGAGAGAGAGAGAAAGAGAGAGAGAGAGAGAGAGAGAGAGAGAAAGAGAGAGAGAGAAACGATAGTGAGATGGAAGAGGGATTTATTTTTCCCTGCGGGAAATCTTTCTCGCACACGTGAAGTCCTTTAAATAACCGAAAGATCATTTACATGAAGATTAATTTATCCTCTCTTTCTCTCTCTCTTTCTCTGAGCTTGTCATTAGAGGAAGCGAAATATCAGCTTAACGATCGCTACAAAACACACGTACATATAAGATGCCAACGCGGCATTGAATCTTTTGATTACGGTAAAAAAATTGATCAACTTTCTAGCAACACAACTATCTGCGCGTTGTTTTGTTTGTTGTTGCGCGATTCATCTCCCTCGGATTTAGGTTCGCTTTGGTCTCGTCGACGACTAACCACTGACCTATATTTCGCATGTATGTGTGTATTCAGCGCAGTAAACCTCATCCATTTAATAAGATTACGTATACACCAACTTCGCCTCGCGTCGTTCGAACATCTCGTTTATAACCTTCATAAAACTCTGCGCGTCACGCTAAGAAAATTTGCAATCAAACGATTTATATAAATGTCACAAGAGAAAAGATCGGAGAAAAGTATTGTATTCTTCTGTTTTGAGAGTTAAACAAATATTTAATCGGCGGATATATAACTTGAAACTTATTTATCTACTCTGTTGATAAACATTCCGAAGTTAATGAAAATTGTAAAATTAACATTCGCGCGAGAATGTAAAGTAATGTGAATAATATTTTATTTTACATTGGAGATGCAAATTAAGCATTTGGGATAAATTTTCGAATGAGAATCAATTCGAATTTCCAAGTGTGTTAATTTTAACATTTAAAAATAATATATTTGCGCGTCTACATCCAATCATTTCGGTTCGTATCAATTTTTAACTATGCCGGTCGTTAACTTTCACGAGCTTAAAATTTGTTGTGCGAAGTCAAACGTTTCAATGGAAATGATAATCGATATTTTTCGAACGGAAAGACCGATTGCGGAATGCGCGATTCCGATAAATAAATCGCGGGAGATAATGATAAATAGCGGCGAAAATAACGACGCGCGGATTTCTCCGCGTATTAATTCGCATCCGATGTCGGATAGAACCGCACCCGGAAAAGCACTGTTTTTGCGCAAAAATAAATTGCAGTAAACACACACACACTGTGACCGTAAATCTCACGGCTGCGCACGTCGATTGTTCTCGTCGGAGGAATACCGGCGCGGTTCTCGTTACATTTGCATTCGAAAGCGCGATTATATCCTCGGTGTCGTACACGCAAAACGTACGCGCCCCAATGTCGTTTATCCTCGACCCATGTTCTGGCACATTTTTTTTTCTCCACTTTTCTCTTTGAATCCGGAAATTGTCGCGCGATAACACGCCGTTTTCTTTTATCGAAATTTATTTATCCTTCACGCGATCCGCACAATTGCGCGCGTACGCGAGAGAGAAAAACATAGTTAAATGTGTGTTACGACTGTCACACATCACAAGAAGACAGAGCGATGTGTAAAACCATGTGATTGAATAATGTCAGAACAAAGATTTTGCATTAAACTTATATATATATAAACATATCGTAAGGTAAAAAAACGTTAAAGCAAATTCCAGCTATTATTCCGTCGCTATTTTCGACATAATGGAAATAGCTAAGCTTATTATTACTCTCTCTCTCTCTCTCGTATTATCCGGTTAAATTTTCGTGCACGTTGATATTACGCTAATACCGTTGGCATACCGTGAAAACCGCGCGCTCGGAAATTTCTGTGCCGCTATCCGTGGTCTGCCGCGATAGTAATTGCAGAAATAGACTTAGTAGTTTCAAACTTATCGCGGAGAATCAAAGGACGTAATAAAATATAATATTTCGAGCAAAATGTAACACACAGACGTGTGTTTGTTTCAAAGTTAAATGCGTATACGAGATATATACTCCGAATTTTACGCGATGCGAATTTCATTTTTTGCGTTCGAGAGAGAGAGAGAAAAAAAATCAGATTTTCACTCACTGCTCGCTGCGCTGTCGCATCGATGTGTCCGCTAATCAAAATGACGATCGATCGATGATGTCTGCCTCAGTCAAGTAGTTCGATTTCGAAGTGATTCCACGATTCCATCCGCGAATTCCACGTTGCACTCTGTAAAAATGCACGTGATCTTCTTTATTATCAAGATTAGGGTTATTGCTTGCGCTCGCAAAAAAAAAAGTGCCGTAGTAAGCACGTACCTGGATCAAATTAGTCCAAGAGCTAATTGGGTTAGGTGGTGTTCCGCCTCTCTCTGCAGCCGTCACCCCAACTGTGTCTCCCATTTCATGCTTTTCTCCTACATAAACGGCGATACATATATTAATTTCTTTGTTTACACTCGGAGCTTAATTTCTCTCTAAAAACTTCTCGTTTGCTCCGGTTGCTCCGTTCCCGACAACGCGGATTATAATAATAAGCGATACGCTTGAGGCACAGAAAAACGGACAGTGTCACTTTAAATTAGTTACGCGCAATCTTCTTGTAACAAAATCTTGTCTCTGTGAGATGAGAAAACCGACCGATCGCAACGACGCCGGCGAGAAAACACCGTTTTGTGACGACTTTCTCGGGTTATCGTTTCAAAAAGTGTCTTATTGCAATAGAAACGCGATATATTGTCAACGGATGTGCGATGAAATATGTTCACTTTGTCGCAAAGGAAAGCGGAAACTTCGATAAACTTTGTTTATCGAAAAAAAAAAAAAATCACCACCGCAACGACGCGCGCGAATCGAAAAAACTTTGCTGACGACTTCCTCGAGATCTTGATTTTAAAAAGTAACAGAATCTTGTGTTCTGGATGCTTGCATAACATATACACGATTGCGAGACTATATTTGTTTAAGCGTATTAATGTGTAAACATACCGTATCGCGGTTATCTGGTGACACGGCGACGCACAGCTTACTCTGTCTCTTTCTTCATTGAGGATGTTAGTTGCTTCGCTTTTATATTTCACTTTTCCGCCATTTAGTTGACAAAAGCGCTGTTTAATCTCCATCACGCGACAAAGCATCGAAGAATAAACCAAGTTCAGAATAATTAACAGTTCAGAGTTACAATGTTTTTGAGCAGTTTGAGTTGAATCGCTCCCGAAGTCGAAGAAACAGCAAAACTGAAAAGCGCTCACAAAAATGGCGTCCGATCGTTTGCGCTGCGTTCAGCAAAACAAACTGCTTTGCGGCGACCGAACGTGATTGGCTCTTACTTGTAGAACCAACTTCGTGCGTGTTGACAAGACGACCGTTTTGCTGAACGCGGTCGTAGAATGTGTTCAGTGAGAGCTTACTTGACGTAGTGAGCGTTCAGCAAAAGTTCTTCAATAATATTGTGCAACAGTTGTGTTTTCGAACGCACCCAACGCCACACGCCAGTCTTCTTCGAGTTAGGAGTTAGGTTAGGTTAGGTTAAGTTGCGTTCTCTGTTCCAAGACTGTCAGGTACTGAAAATCTTTAGTCCACGTGACGTATATTACAGATTTTCAGTACTGGTAGTGAGTATTGAAAGGCGAAACCTAAGTTGTCGACACAACATGGCGTCCAAAATCGCGACGCGTCCTTTCTCTTGTCGTGCAGAGTCTCTACTGGCACACGTCAGCACGAGTGCGCCATCTGCTCTCTTTCATCGTGTATTTGTATATGTGATGTGGAGAGTTTAGAGTGAAAAAAAATATTATATTTCGATTAATCACGAGTTACACGGTGTTTCGGGATCGGCAGAATGGTAAGTGTTTTAATTTCTCGCGTGTAAAAAAAATTAACCACTCGCGAAGTTGCGCGAAGTGCGAAGAATCGTTCGTTCGCGACGCGACGGTCTCGTGATGTCCGCAGATGTCATCCATTAGCGAGCAAACGTGCCAAACGTGATTTTCTAAGAATTTGCCAGTCAAATAATCGAAACACTCGCACTTTTTTCTTTACAGGTACTCATTGCCGCTGCAGTATGCACCAAAGCCGGAAAAAGTAAGTTAAAACAAAACATTGCGCTAGCAGCTGCTTTTGACATGTATGCGCGCACAAGTTTCGTTCCCGGTTTCTGTTTCTGCATTTAATCACACAACAGTCGAAATATGTGGATTTATAACGTAATATTACTATCTACGCTGTCTTATTTTTTAAAGAAAAATCTTTAAGAACAACTTGATAGAGAATTGAGTGATGAAAGTTGTTTTTTTTCACAAGTATTTTACTACAATTATCGCATTGTTTTTCTAGCTATACTTTCTCGACAGTTTGTCGAGATGACAAAGGCAAGAATAGAAGGCCTACTTGCTGCCTTTCCAAAACTGATGAGCTCGGGCAAACAACACACATTTGTAGAAACCGAATCTGTCAGATATGTTTATCAGCCACTTGAAAAAGTATATATGTTGCTTATTACAACTAAGGCCAGTAATATATTGGAAGATTTGGAAACTTTGAGGCTGTTTGCAAGAGTTGTAAGTAGATTGTGTGCGCGCAAATGTATACACACGCAACAAAAATTCAACATTTAAACATACAAATACTAATATGCATGTAATATTTATATCTTTTCAGATTCCCGAATTTTGCAACTCAGTGGATGAATATGAAATATCGGAGAATGCGTTTAATTTGATATTTGCGTTTGATGAGATAGTCGCGTTAGGTTACAGAGAGAATGTTAATTTAGCACAAATCAGAACTTTTGTGCAAATGGATTCACATGAAGAGAAGGTTTATCAAGCAGTCAGAATGACGCAGGAACGTGAGGCTAAGAACAAAATGCGCGAAAAAGCCAAGGAATTGCAGAAACAAAGGATGATGGAAGCTAACAAAAAGGGTGGCATTAAAAGTCCCGGATTTAGTGGTGGATATGGCAGCGGTAGCACTCCAGCCACTCCAACTGTTGGTGATACAGCCAACTTTGTGCCTGAACCAATTAGACCTTCTTATAAGCCTAAACAGTATGTGATTAATTTCAATAGTAATTACATATACACATGGGTTTTGTTATTATAATTATTCTATACTTTTCATTAGAAAACCAATCAATGCCGGACCAGGTGCAATGAAATTAGGTGGTAAGTCTCGCGATGTAGATTCTTTTGTTGATCAATTGAAGGAAGAGGGAGAAAATGTTGTGTCAGGACCAATCGCCACTTCTGGAACAAAATTACCGCCAATCACTCCTCAAATAATGAACACAGAAATGTATGTGTATGGATATCATGTGCGTAAAAAGTTTCGTGATTACTCATATTTGCATTAATTAATGCAAATGTATTTTCCTCAAAAGGATTCACCTGAGACAAGAAGAGAGACTAAACGTACGTGTCGGTCGAGACGGAGGTTTGCAAAATTTCGAGCTGCATGGCTTAGTAACTTTACACATCTCCGATGAGAAATGGGGTCGTATTCGTGTACAGATTGAAAATAGAGACACGAGAGGCATTCAGTTACAAACACATCCAAACGTAGACAAAGAATTGTTCAGAGCGCACGGACAAATAGGTTTGAAAGTCCCTGCGAAACCATTCCCATTGAATACCGATGTTGGCGTGCTGAAATGGCGTTTCCAAGCTCAGGATGAAACAGCGTTACCAATTTCAAGTAAGATTGCAAGTAAAATAAATCTTTTTACGCATTTATAATATATTTGTATATATAATAATTTTGTTACTTTGATTCTTTGGTAGTAAACTGTTGGCCTTCTGAAAACGGAGAAGGGGGCTGCGACGTGAGTATCGAATACGAGTTGAAGCAGGCCGATCTCGAATTAAATGACGTTCAAATAAACATTCCCTTGCCTATCGGTTGCAATCCTGTCGTGAGTGAATGTGATGGGCAATATACGCACGAAGCGCGACGAAACACACTAGCCTGGTCCTTACCGGTGATCGATGCGTCAACAAAATCCGGTTCGATGGAATTTTCAGCCCCTTCTTCTACACCTGCAGATTTTTTCCCACTTCACATTTCGTTTACGTCCAAAACGCCGTATGCCAAGATTAAGGTAATAATTTTTTTTATATATAATACGCGAATTTACGACGTAAAGATGTTTGAACTTATATAAAAAAAAAAGTAATAATTTCGCGTTATTTTCCAGATTAGCGAAGTTTTGCTCGTAGAAGACAACAGCCCAGTTAAGTATTCAGTAGAAAGTGTATTCTTTACCGATAATTATGAAGTTGTATAAGATACAATAAATAGACAAAGTATTTACGCATATAAAAATGTGGAAATAGACACAGGGAGGCATAACGTTACGATCAAACATTCAGATCGATTGTTTGAATTTTTATTTTATTGCCATCACATTCCTTGTATACACACGAACAACAAACACACATCGTTGTTCTATATTTATATATGTTAAATAAAAGCATGGAAAAATCAGTAAATATAGAGAATTCGTATATTTACTGGCCTGTGAAATTATTGTCCATTTCATGCCTTTACTATACATATGTACATATGAACACCATCAAAGACCGATTTGCACAGCTCCGGGTCAGTGACGTATTCCCCAATTGAGACAACTAAAACTTTTGGTTATCATGTTTTCGACAATGTATAAAATCGTTGCATTTGAAAAGATGGTAACCAACCATTTTATTGCCTTGATCGGGGTACAGAACAGCTGTGTACAAATTGATCTTAATATGTCCTCCACTTGTTATATTATGCTTAGTTATTTTGTGCCGAATACTTATGCATGCTTGTAAAACAGATGTTTTAATTAGAAAACAGATATTTTAATTAGAAAAGAATATATAATGATCATTTTGTCGCGTCGAAATAAAAAATTGATTCTACTTACTTTTTATTCAACATACATATATTTTTTAGTATTGCAGTAATGTTTGGAAAGAATTGTATTATTATCAAATATATACATCAAATTTTGTTATTTCTTTGTAAATTCATACATCCTCATCTCGATAAGTATTTAATACTGCAAATCTGTCAATATTGATACTTGGTCTTTATATAATTTGTATATGTATTATAAAATTGTTCACTGTTGACAATACATATATATATATATATATATATAATATATATGTATATATGATCCTCAAAACAGTCTCAGAGATACATACCACAAGTGAGTCAATACGTATAAAAAAAATTTGTTAAAAAGAAAGTATAAAATTTACCTTGAAAGAACAAAACAGATAAATTGCCTATTTAAATCATTTTCTCTGAAACAAAAATTATATACATATCTTGTTGTAATTGTCTTCTTTTATTTTGTAAAGTAGATAAACTACAAATAAAAATGACACTTACGGTGAAATAAATTTTTTGTCATTTTAACTCATTTTTTAATTCATCCGTTGCGTTTATAATCTGTGGTATCAGATGATTCTCAATAACTGCTTTAGCTGTAAAAAAACGATCAACATATGTACGATCTATCAATTTGCTAAAAATATTTTTACATTTTCAAAATAAGTTTACCATTTAGTGAATTATTTAGAATTGCTGCTTTGTACGCAGTTAAATTTGAAACATTAGTGATTGTTACATCTGCACCTTTTATTAACAATTCATAGCACACATGTGGATGATCATAAAATGCTCCATATATTAATGGGGTGTTTCCATCCTGTATAATAGAAATAATTAGACAATTTTCAAATATTATACAGATTTTTAAGTTCTATAACGTACTGAATCACATGCATTTGGATTAGCACCACGACTCAGCAATAATTTAACAACATCATGATGACCATAAGCAGCAGCATAGTGTAAGCAGGTCTGCATTGTTGGTCCACAAATATTTATGTCAGCACCTTTTTGAAGTAACATCCTGGCACTACCTAATTGTCCGTAAGCACTGGCCCACATCAAACCTGTCAAGCCTTTTTCGTCGGTAGCATCCACAGAGCCTGTATATATTATGTACAGTATAAAAATAAGTTATAATTATGTGTATTAAAAAGAAGATTTATAAAAATGAGTTTAAAACCTACTTGAATGTATATGATCAGGTGTGAGTTCTCCTTGACCTGCTAAAGTATGAAATGTGATGTCACTTCCAGCATGTTGATGTATCTGCGTCTCAGTATTGCCTCTTTGCAAATTTGTAAGTAATGTAGGTGGCTATAAATAAATACTCTTTTCTCAAATGAAACAAAGATATTTGTCATTAGATAAATGTTTTCTAAACAGTTTTAGAATAAATTGTTTAAAATTTGTTTCAAAAATGTTTTCCATCAGTTTCCAAATGAGAAAAATTCGTCATTAATCTCTGATTGTAAAAGCTGAGAGCGACATGACAGAGTATCACAGAACAGAAATTTCGTCACGTTAAAGATATTCATACACTCTCCATTCCCAAAAGAAAGAAAAATCCGGAAAAGTACCTTGTACGGCTGAAATGCGCTAGTTCTAGTCGCGTCTTGCCACGCTCCTGGGGCCCATTGCCACTTGGTTTCAATTGGCTCGGATTTACAGCTTACATTTTCCGGCTTGCAAATCAAAGGTTTCGGTCGTATACCAATCGCCGACGCATCATGCGTGATACTTTTACCACTTTCAGTCGAGCACCGACCTTTCTTTATGTCATTATCTTCACCATCCTGTTCCTCTTTTATAATCAACTCCGAATGAATTTGATCCTCCATTGTTGTCAACAATATCAATAAATAACCTTGGATTAGAAGTGACTATGAAGTTTTTCTTACATATCCTCGTTTATGCATATTTATATACACACGTGTATTAGTACAGAGCTGAATAACAAAGGTCAATTACGCGAAATGTGTGTGTACGTCAGCGTGCGCGCGCGTGTTGTGTATTGCGTAGCGTAGGTTATGATTACAATTTGAAATGATGGAGTTAGATAAAAACATGATGTGAATATTATCTCTCACATAATAAGTTTAAAGCTATTTGCTTAAAAAAGAACATACGGTATGACGTCAAAAACTATACACATAACTCAAGAAGGACCTGCAAATGCCTTAGCCCTTAATAAAGATAACAGCCAGGTTGTGATAGCCGGTCGTAATGGTGTGTTTGTTTCTTTTTAAATATAAATATATAACATACGCACGTGTACATAAAATTTCACAATTTATAACGTGTAATAAATCCTATATTTTGCATATTTTTTTAAATAAACTTACAATATTTCATTCAATTTTATATGTTGCAAAATACGTGCTTGATAATAAGTTTTATATATTTCAACATATATATTATTATATTGTCAAAAGTTACATATTTATGAGTATATGTAATATTTTATATATATATTGTAGTTTTTAAAATATTTACACTGCTGGACGATAGATTTGAAGAAGCCTGCAATCTTCGAGTTGGAAAAAATTTGAACTTGAACTTTTCCTGCAATGATGTTGCTTGGAATCTTAATGATGGTAACATTATTTTTGTTGTAATATATAATATATATAATTAATATTTGACATTTGTATCATGTCTTATGTTACACTATTCTGTTAATTTTGTTATAGATCATATATTGGCAACCGCAGCAACAAACGGTGCAGTGGTTGTTTGGAACCTAAATAAGCAATCTCGGTCAAAACAAGAGCATGTGTTTGTAGATCACAAAAGAACAGTAAATAAAGTAAGTTTTCACATGACAGAACCTACATGGTTGATATCTGGTTCTCAAGATGGTACTATGAAATGTTTTGACTTGAAAATAAAAGAAGCTATCAGGACATTTTACAGGTAAAAACTATTTAGCTTTACACTGTATAAATAATATCATCTGTATAGAGTAGTTAAAGATAACAAGATTGAAAATGTCTTTTTTATAAGAATTGTTCAAGAGAAAGAGCATTTACTTAATTTAATCTATAAAATTAATGTATTAAATTTATTATGTAATTTCTATATATGTATTTTGTATGATTTTTTTTTTCCAGTAACACAGAATCAGTAAGGGATGTTCAGTTTTGTCCACAGCAACCTCATACATTTGCTGCTGTATCTGAGAATGGCCATGTACAGCAATGGGACCTGAGAAAACCAGATCGTTATTTTCAGCATTTTACTGCACATAGCGGTCCAATATTTGCTTGCGATTGGCATCCTGAAGCTCCTTGGTTGGCTACTGCATCTAGAGATAAAACTATCAAAGTACTCGATGTTATATTAGATTTTTAGAAAGAAATATGAATAGAGAGACATTGCACATCTATATGTTTTTTTTATAGGTTTGGGATCTCTCAGGTAAACCAAGTTGTGATTACACCATACACACTATAGCATCAGTAGGACGTATAAAATGGAGACCTCAGAAAAAATATCACATAGCCAGTTGCGCCTTGGTAGTTGATTGCAGTATAAACGTATGGGATATTCGCAGACCCTATATCCCATTTGCAAGTTTTAACGAGCACAGAGACGTTCCTACAGGTGTTGCTTGGAAAGGCAATCCACAGTCATTTCTCTCTACAAGCAGAGTAATGCTGCCAATCAATGTTCTTTTTTTGATTAAAGCTACAGTGTACAGTGTAATTTTCACTTTCTGTATCTCTACTATTATAGGATTGCACTTTATATCATCATGTTTTTGATGATGCTGTAAGACCAGCTAGCAAGGCAAACCCGCAAAGTGTTGCACTGGATTTGAAAGGTGACGCAACGTTTGCTTGCAAAGTAAAGTACGAACCGGCTACTACGGCAAGACAACTATCAAATTTAATGAGGTAAATATGGTATCGCTGTACCGTACAACAGATGGTGTATATAAAATAATTTCATAAATGTAAAAAAAAAACGATTTTTTTTTATAGAAGAACACCGGTAACAAATGACGATACATTTTGTATGGCCTCAAGTGTAGTGCACAGATTTACTCTGAGTATACGTCAGCCGCTTTGGTTTAAGATAGCCGCGGAAAGTTATTTGCTTTCTGGGAATTTAAATGAAATATGTGATCATAACGCACGCGTTGCTATGAATTTTGGCAAAGAAAATGTAAATATTATAGCAATTTATGTTTATATGCATGTACAATACTATATGTGATACTTAATAATAACAAATTTTACATTACAGATTAGCAAAGCCTGGCAAATTCTAAAAATCATGTATGCAGATCCTCTTGAATTGCTTTTAAAAATATCTCCAACGGGTCCTAAAGAAGATGTTGCTAGTTCGAACATAGCAACAGGAGGAGCAAAAAATTCGGGTGTAGAACATTCAAATGCAAGCAAGCAATCAAGTAAGCGAAAACATTTATAAATTACAATAACATTCTGTGACAATTTTTGTAACATTTAATTTACATTTAATTTCTTCAGGTCATGAACACGATGCAAAATCTCTTCAGGGTGAAAATCCAACTGGCGTTGCGAGCGGTGGTGACGACGAGACTGAGACAGAAACCGAAGTACCAGACAATCCAAATATTCAAGGACCATCGACTAGTTCGACAATGTTGTTAAGGTAATGTCACAGTTATTTTCTTTATTAAATTCTACGTATCATGTAGATAAAGGAATTGATTCTTCTATTATTCAAAATTAAATTCTATGGTGTTATAATAATGTTATAATAAAATTTGACAAAATTCAGAAAACAATTAACACAATTACAGAAGACCGTTGCTCAGTGACATTCCCTCAACAACGAAAGGCGACTTTATTTTTGGCGAAACCGAATACGAACCCGTGTCTTTGGAACATCCCGCCGAAAGCAGACAAATTGTGATGCGCATGGAAGACGACGAATGGACTAAGGAGTTACAGAAAGAAGCTTTTCCCTTACGACATGAGATCAAGGATCGATCTCCGTTACCGGAACAATTTCCCAATCATCATCCCGAACTCGGCGAAGATCCAGCTTCTGTTATAGTTGAGGATCAACCTCAATTAGTAGTACCACATTTACAAAAATGGCAACCCTTTAATTTTACACCTCTGATCTTGGAAGCATTGAGCAATCACGTGGAATTGAGAGATATACAAACAACAGTATCGATGCTCATTGTTCTAGGAGAAAAGAGAAAACACTTGAAGATTCCGGTAGCCTTGCAAGAGCACTGGATACTGGAATACTTGGACATGCTTGGTAAATTCAAACTTTGGCACGTGGCTACTCAGGTTTGTTTATTATTAACAAATGCGTATATTATTTCTCTCTAAATAGATTTCGTAGTAATTTATAAAAAATGCATTTTTTTTTTATAGATAATAGAATTAGCATGGATTCCGTCTATATCACAATTGAATCAACAATCGACTTTGATTCATGTTTGTTGCGTAGCATGTACGAAACCATTGCAACGATCCGCGTGGTTGTGCGACCACTGTCACACATCCGAGCATGCTCTATGTTCTCTTTGTAATCAGGTAAAAATTATTTAACAAATTTTGTTGAAAAAAAACTTATTCGGTATTCTTTTGTTACTTTATTCTTTTACTTATAGGTAGTACGTGGAATTTATGTATGGTGCCAAGGTTGTGCACATGGCGGCCATATAAACCATATGCGAGAATGGTTTAATTGTAATCGACAATGTCCAGCTGGTTGCGGACACCTTTGCGAATATAATTGAGTGACCACATTATCTTAATTTTGTTAATTTTTTGAAAAAAAAAAGAGAAATTAGGTTATGTTAAATAAAATTTATCATGTGACTGAAAAGAACTGACTCAAACACAACAAGTGCTTCGCAGAAAACAAGAAGCAATTTTAGAAAAAAAATTATATAGATGTACATACAAAAAACTTTGTAAATATTAAAATATTAAGTTATATTGAATAAATTATTTAACGCAAATAACACACTGTTTTAATTCGTTTGTTGATATTAAACTTACTATTTAATTGCATATTCAAATTGAAATAATAAAGCAGTCCGATGTCCGATCCTATACTCCCACTTTCAGGCATACGTTGTTCATTTGAATCCGTGCTACATTTGTTGTCCCGGACGTGTTCCTCGACGTGTTCCCATCCTCGAGCGTCGCGATGTCCACGTTTTGCGCGTATCAACTACACGTACGAGCCACGTCGGTGAATAAAAATACTATCTTTGATTTGATTCTGTTCCGTGCTTGCTAGCTGAAGTGCGGCTTTGCTGCGCGTCGATTCGACATTTCGATTATCGAAATATCACGCAATTCGATTATCGAAATATCGCGCGTTTCGATTCTCGAAATACCGCTCGAATTAGCGGACAGTTATGGCGGACGCGCGAAACGGAATTGTAGCTACGTTTGACTTGGTCCCGTATTTCTCGCAATTATATTATCGTCTCGCCCGAATATCAGTTGCCGTATATGTGTCGGACGTTTGCAATAATGTGTAATTAGTATCGCGCACTCGCTAATAATCGTAATTGGCGAGTGAGTAGACAGTGAAATTGTTTTGCTCTCCTACGAGCGCGAAGAACGAAATAGGTCGACGCGCGAAGAACTTCTGTCGAATTAGTTCGTAGTTTTCGCGATTAGTTTTGTCTCGCGCGCAAATAAGTGAATGTCGTTAGTTATCAAATGTTTTACTGATACGTGATTAACATCGCGCACTTGCGGGATAACAACAATCGACGAGCTTGACAGTGCAATTTGTATCACGGCTGTTCGCGTTTTCCACGAAGCGCGCGCGAAGAACTAAATTTTGTTATTGCAACTGTACGATTGTAAAACCGAAAGACTTTTTGTAAGCTGCGGAATTCTCGATTGCCAGACAATATTACGGAACAGGATAAAGTATGATCAAGTAAGCATCTTCTTAGATCATTAATCAATAGTTTTATGTTTTGCTGCTGATTACTGTCAAATATTATGAAGTTATTATATTTTTGTGCTTCTACAGGTGCGTAAATAGCTGCTGCNAGCGTCGATTCAATTTATTTCGAGAAATAAACTGAGCGATCTGTGAAAATGAGAAAAGAGAACAAGAAAAAAGAAAGAGTAACGATTNCAACTTTCCACATAACATATATGTGATCAAAAAAACAAGATTAAAGCAAGCAGCATCAGAATTCATGGAGTAATCAGNTATCTCCTTTTACATCACTTGCTGGTATTTGCTTTGTTATAAATTTTATTTAAAAAAAAAAACATTACATATATACATTAAATATATAGATACAAAGTATACAAAAAATACATATATTAATTAATATAAAATATTAAATTTGGTTTAACGGTACACAGATATATATATATGAAAAGTTGCAATTTCAAGAAGTATACTTTTCACTGTGTTTTATTAAAATTCATTATCAAAATGTGTTACAATTTTCAAGTTTTGTTTTACATCAGAATGTATTACAATTTTCAAGTTTTGTTTTACAATTTTTGTGTACAGTAGTACAATATAATACATAACATAATATACAAATAAATGTGAATCATAACACAATATACAATCATGGAATAAATGTGAATCATAACATAATATACAAACTATTTCCATGTCAATATTTCTGGTAAAATTACACTTATAGTATGCCATTCTTTTCATCGCANATTAAATCCTCGATTTACATCAATAAATTTTATTTATTGATGTTTTATTACAATTCTAATTTTTACTATTTAAAATCTTTTATAATTTTTATACAATAAATGTAATTTAACCTTACATCTACATGCATATGCAGTGATTCATATCAATCAGTGCATTTGCATTCTCATTAGTTTTTAAGCTTATCATATCCTACTTATTTTAAATTATCCTGTCTATNTTAAACATTACTAGCCGCATTAATTAGGATTAAGGCCGCATGACACATGCCTTGATNCTAACTTTACATTTTTATTTTGTCTAATTCCTACCCGGCCTAGTATATTTTCTATTTACCCAGTTTAATATATTTCCTACCTACCCGGCCTAACATATTCTTATTTACTCGATTTAATGTATTTCCTACCTACCCGGTCTAACATATTTTCTATTTACCCGGTTTAATATATTTCCTACCTACCCGGCCTAACATATTTTCTACAAGAGCGCTTGTAGATCCCTACCTACACTGTTTTAGAAAGATTTAAAACCTATCAATATTGTAAATCCTTACCTACATATTTTTAGAAAGTTTTCAAAACCCATCAATATTTTACGCGAAGGGAGCAATTGTTTTAAAAATAATAAGTATTATTTTAGATATATTTTAGTTTCCCGACCGAGTTTTTATATTTTATTTAATTTAAAGAAAGTATGTATTTATCCGATAAAGCCTATCATGTATTT
>NW_018020717.1:0-9531 GCF_002006095.1 Pseudomyrmex gracilis
ATTGGTCAGATATGGATTTCAAGTATTGGCACAATGTTGCAATTTTATACTAACAAGACAATCTTAGCCAACACTGGCTAAATATTCTTAGTGGTCAGATAGGCCTAAGATCAGTAACTTATATGACGCCAACATTGTGGCGCCAATATATTGATCGCTATACTTTAAAGTATAGCATCCATATGAATTTTAAAATTGTTATTACAATTCGAATTTCACGTGTAAAAATTTACACGTGAACACGTATATATGTATATATATACACGTATAATTTCCGCACAACACCTAGCGAACGGCTCTCATGACCGGATTTATATTTATTAGTTTGAAAAAAAAAACAAACAAAAGGTACGTACGGCCGGCGAACTCGCGCTTATCGCGAATATCGTTTTCTCGTCGCCGCGCGTCCGAATTCGCAATAATGAAAACGTGCAAAATTGGCGCAAATTTTCGTAAACAATCGACGGGAGTTGACGGGGAGAGTTCATCGAGCGCGAAGAGAGTCATGCGCGGCTCGATCGATTCGCCGAAAAGTTTGCGGATCCACGTGCGGATCTCTGCAACGTGTTTCTCGTCGACGCGTTCTAATTCACGCGCGGGATAAGCAAAAACACATCGTCGTCTAGTCACGCAAGTGGCGGACGGAAGTTACCGGTTTTTAATCGCCGCTCTCTTTCGTCAACCGCGCGCGAGTTTTTTTTTTCAATCAACTCGTAATCGCGAGGGTTGTCGCGATTGTACATCGCACATTTTGCGGTTTATTTCGAGAGCTCGCATCGCCGTGCGAGAGTATTATTTTGATCTTGAAATTACACGTGTAATATCTCGTTTAATAAAATAGAGAAAAGAAACATTTACGACGCGCAATTCTCAATTTTCCGGAACAACGTATCGCGGTTCTTCGAGATCGAATAGCGCGTATAAATAAATTTTTTTTTTTTATAACCGACTGCACATTCGAGCGTGTTATATCGTCACTTTATCGGCGCGTATTCTTTGTACGGGGGAAACACGTGAGAGGAGGGTGAGAAAATATCTTTCCCCCGCGCGCAAAAGCAATTTAGATACGCCTTGATCGAAAATACATTTGGGTTAAGTTTCGTTTTACGCTCCCGAGAGACGTTGTGTGTTGTTCGTGTCTCTCTCTCTCTCTCTCTCTCCCCGAGGAGATTCGCTTGTATGTATTAAACCTCCATATTACATCGCCGCAGCCTTGGATAAAAAGCGGATATCAAATGGCAACGCGAGAAGGACGTTCCGTAAAACTCTGTTTTTTTTTCTCCTTCGTCCAACATAGTCGGGGAAGAGAGAACAAACGTCAATTCAGTCACCGCGCGTTGATCTAAAAAAAAAAAAAAACAGTTTTACGTACGGCGTAATTAAAAGTAAATGCTAATTACGTGCTAATTAACCGCTTCGGTGCGTTTCCTCGTGCGAATAAGTTTGGAAAGTTTTCCCGCTGCGCTTTTTGCACCAAAGTTTTTTTTTTTTTTGGCAAAACACGTGAAATCGCGGACATATCGCGCGAAAATTCAAAAAAAAAAAAAAAAAAAAAAAAAGGAATTACACACACACACACGTGAGAGCTGCAGCACCTGTTCGCTTAAGAATCGAAAGAACGGGCCGCTATCGAAGCGCGGAATCTTGAAATATACGGCCCCCGCGTTACGAGAGAGAGAGAGAGAGAGCATCGCGTTTTAATCCTGAGTTACGACAGTTTTGCAGGATATGAAGAGATACGAGAGAGAGAGAGAAACGGCAGCTCCCCGACGACGAGAAGAATGATTAGAGTTCGAAAAAAAAAACAACGACCGGTTGTTTTCTCGAACGAACACGGATTTTCTTCGCAATTTGCATCGCAATTTTGATTGACGCGACGACGATCCGGTTGGAGCCGCTTTAAATAGGTCGAATTCCGATTACATGACCGCGCGCCGTCGAGAATTTCGCCCGTCAACGTAAATCGTCTCGGTTGTGAGTAAAAAAGAAAAAAGAAAAAAGAAAAAAAAAAAGAAAAAAGCGATAAAATTTAATCGCGCAAATGCGGGCCGAAGGTTTTTGCAAACGTAAACAAGATAATCCGCTATTACACGCTTTCTTCTTGTTCTTCGCGAATTAAGAAAATGAGGACGGAGAGTGAACATCGCGCGACGTGTAAATTGAACGCTCGAAATGCAACGCGCGCGCGCACGCGCGCGAGAACACTGGCAATTAATTTGAGGGTCTCCGTAGAAGGCTCGTAAAATCGAAGATTGCGCGAAGATTTTTTCGTGCGACGTTAAAAACGACACGATTCCTTCCAGATCCTAAAATTAACGGGAATATATAAACCAACAAGCGTCGTCCCCGGTCGATTTTTTTTGTTTCGCGACAACAAAAGCGAACTGACGATAAAAAAAAAAAAACAGGTCGCGATAAAATGATAATTAGCGAGATTAAAGAGAAAAGTCCGGGTTCTCCCCGAACTTTCCCGTAGAGTCTCTACGGTCGTTTAAAACTTCGAGATTATCCGCGCGAAACACCGCGATCGGAGCCAAGTTGAGGCTCGCGCAAAACGAGCGATTAACGAGCATCAATTAATCAGACGGATCCGGAAACCGAGACGCGACGACGACGAGGCTCCTCGTCGGATCCTCGAGGTAATCTTCGTAATGGGAAATCGCACAAACAGCGATAATTCCCTCTCGTCTCCCACGCATCACCGGGACTTGGAGGAGTCGGTAGCCCTCCTCCCGCTGTCGCCACTCGTCCTTCGTCGAAAGTTCTTCTTCTCGTCGCGTCCCCTTAGCCGCGTCCCATCTCGGAGAATGCCGGATAACTTTTCTCATTTCCACGTGCATAACAACCATTTCTCCCGACTGTCCCGTTTCTTTGCCACATTTCGCGCGCCTCGTGCGAGGATTCGACGCTGTTCCTTGCGATTTATCCGCGTGTTTGAAACAGAAATTAATTGAGAAAAACTTGAATTTTCTTCGTATTATTTTATGTCGCGCGAGAGACCGGAACAAAAATCCCTTTCCGTAGAGATTCCAGTCGCGAATTTTGTCCAAGAAAAATATTCGATTGATAATTTTTCAGTGTTAGAAAAAAAAAAAAACAACAATTGCGACACGCGTTTGAAGAAATTGAAAAAATTGAAGAAAATTAAAGAAAAATGAACGTTTCAGGAGTCCGCCGACAAAACAAGTTGGAGAAATAACAATGCCAATTAGCCGGCGGTTACGAGCAAGAGAGCTGAGAGGTCGATGGCGCCAATCTCGCTATGGTTACCAGGCGCCATCGACGTAACAAGGGGAGAATTCCAGTCCTCCCTCCCTTCTTCCCTCCTCCCGCCAGCGATTGAGAAGATATAATTCTTCGCAACGATCTTCTCTTTACGGGAGTAAACATCGGGATCTGTTAGTCGATGTTGTAAACGCAAATAGATCGATTCGCGGAGGCGCTCGCTTACGCGAGGCCGCAAAGAAGCGTAAAACGAGTCTGTGTTGTCTGACAAGGAGCAAAAAAAAAAAATTCCGATTCCTTCATTCCCTCGCTATTTCTCTCTTTCCTTATTTTTTCTCTTCCGCGGATAGGTATCTCGATTCTTTTTCCACGCAACTCCGGAGACTTCTTCTTTCGAAGTCTTTGCGCGCGCGCGCGCGATGTGAACTGTTTCTCACAAACAAAAATTGGTTACAACAATCGATATTAAATTGAGAATCTCCTCAGGCTCATGAAGTTTATTAAACTTGTTAAATAAAGAAGCGTTGCCGAACAAGTTGCAGGATTTTAGGCAATTAAAAAATTCATAACTGTCGTGTGATTTGAAAAAACATTAACAAACGTTTCGACTTTATTTTAAGTCTTCTTCAGTGTCTAGTCCAACAACTACCGTTGACTTGTCAACATCTTGTTATAGATGTGAAAATTTTGTGGTCAAAGATAACACTGAAGAAGACTTAAAATAAAGTCGAAACGTTTGTTAATGTTTTTTCAAATCACATGACAGTTATGAATTTTTTAATTGCCTAAAATCCTGCAACTTGTTCGGCAACGCTTCTTTATTTAACATATTTATTTTTACTCAACGAACTCAACTACAATTCAAATTTTATTAAACTTAATAAATGAATAATTAAGTCTTAAAGAACCGTTCGCAGGATGTTGCGCGGAAAATATGTCTTATATGTGTGTACACATATAAGACATTTTATATAAGTAAATTATATTTTTATATATAAGTAAATATATTTTATATAAGTAAATTATATTTTTATATAAGTAAATATAATTTATATAAGTAAATTATATTTTTATATAAGTAAATTCACGTTTTTCACGTGTGTTTTTCGAATTGAAATTTCTTAAATTCATATAGGATGCTAGTTTTGCATCTTATATATGATAGACCCTATTTAAAATATTGCGAAAAAAACCCTCCTGGCTGAGGATTTTGTTTCGCAATATTTTAAATCAATTAGGGAGGGGGGGGGGTATTCGGGGTCTATCATATATGAAATGCAAAACTAGCATCCTATATGAATTTAAGAATTGAAATTTCAATTCGAAAAACACACGTGAAAAACGTGAATTCACTTATATATGTGTACACACATATAAGACATATTTTCCGCACAACATCCTGCGAACGGCTCTTTAAGACTTAATCATTCATTTATTAAGTTTAAAAAAATTGCTTACTTTTTCACAGTATTTTGTTATTTTTTTTTTTTTTTTTAGTTATTTTACAGAGTTTCCTTTCTTCCTCAAGGTGCGAATAATTAAATGTCTCGCGGCATGCAGACTGACACTGGGGGAGTACTTACTCAGTCTCGAGGTACTGGAAGACGCGGTAGACGGGGCGTCGATACATGAAGAGGTGATCCTCGACACGCTCCACCATCATCCTAAAACCACTTCATTCGAAACCGGTGGGCCACTTATCATCACCCACCGCTTGTCACATGCTCCGGATATGTCTCACGTTAGTAGGACACGAGGAAGAAGGAAGAACGCAGTTCTCACCACGTGATTTCCACGGGAAAGGAAACGATCCGGAGACAGACGAACCTCCCGTGTAAAGTTTTTTTGCTCGCGCGATCGATCGATCGTTCGGAGCTTTTTTTTTTTTTTTTGTTCACCGCGAGAGACGAAATTGTAATATCGGCGGACGAAACGAGGACGAGTTTTCCACGCGTTGTCCTGCGCAAAACGCGGGGACGAGACGCGAAATTAAACGGACATCCGGACCGGACTCCTCGTTTATTGCCGTGGGTTTTCGCGTTCCCCGTTTTCTCTCGTTCACTTCATCTCGTCGTGTTCGGTTTTCTCGCCGAATCGATACGTTCGCGGCACAAACAGAGTCGCGGGTGCGACAGGTGCACCCGAAGGACTGCGTTCTCTCCGCGCGTGTCCTCTCCTTCGATTTTCCACTCTGTGTTTTCCCTCTCTCTCTCTCTCTCTCTTTCTCGACGTCTCTTCTGTTCTTCAGCCGATGATTATCTCGACGATACTGTTACGCCTAATCGCATTTCGCGGAGATACGCACGATGCGACTGCGCGTCTACACAACAAAGAGTCGATGCGATAAGATAATGATGATTAATGCTTTGTGTTTTTTTTTCGCTTCGTGAGATTCCTCGAACTTCTCGATTGAAAAAAAAAAACAACATCGGTCCCGAGAGAGACTGTTCTCGAGAGACGATGTGCGTGAGATCAGCAACAAGTTACACACAAACACTACTCTTCGGAGCGAATCTGCAATCTCCGAACCGACAAAACCCTATTCTACCTTCGATTTGAATAATATACACAATCTGGTCGCAATCGCGGTTTTACGAGCGACATGACCGTTCTCAAAGGAAAAAGGAGATTAAGCGCGAATTCCCTCCACGAGTCGAAACTTAACGTCGTGTGACCAACGGTGTCGCCCGGTCCGAGAGGAAACGTTCCGCTGTCCCGGCAAGAAACTTCGCGACTGATAAGAACATCGCGTGCAGCAGCGCGAGCCCGCGCGGTACCTAACCTACCCCAAACTGCGGGACACCGCCTAAACCTGCCCCCTGCCTGGTTGCCTGTCTTCCCGCAGTCACTGCGGCCTGCCGCAGTGCAACTCTTCGCCATTGAATCCGAAAACAGAAAACCCGATACTTTTGTACGAATTTATATATTAAAAAAAAATTGCGCAACATCAATTTTTTTTTTTTAAACCCGAAGTTTGTATTTTATTTATCGAAGTCTTTGCAACGATAACGCGCACCGCCGCGCTCGGTGAAGTTTGATTTAATTTCGCCGAATAAAACACACGAAGTCATTTTTTGGCTTGCGCGCGCTTTCAAACGGCAAAAAACTTAAACTCCGTAAGTTGTCGAGTTAACCCTTTGCGGTCGGAGACGCGGGCGATAACCCTTTTGTTTTGTTCGGGCATCGACCGACCGTTCAAAGACCGCAAGAACGTTAGATTGTTAACGAAGAGTTTCTCCGAGCTTGAGTTAATGGTTTCGGGACGACTCTTGGACGGAGTTCTCTCCAATGCGTGTGTGTGAGAGTGTTCCCCTTGCCTGTGTGAATTTTTATTAATTCTCATAAATATATATATGTAACGCGCGGTCTCAAAACAACCCGTGGCGAGGCCGCTCGCGCGCGTCCCGGCCAATCGTAAAATCTTATTACCGCGGACTTACGCCTACGTACATCCCGTGCGTAAAAAACTTGAGCGTTACCGCGAACCAGGAATGCGAATCGAAACTATACGGGCCGCTGAACTCTCGAGTACAGTTCGAGAGATCGTCTTGCGGTAAGAACTCCAAATTGGAATCCAATAGGAGCAGCGAGTCAAGTGCTTCCCGGGTGTAGCGATATCGTTGAAAAAAAAAAAAAAAAAAAAAATTCAAGAGAGATGAATCTCTCAGAAGCTATTATGCCCCCCGCCCCCTCCTCCCCCTCCCCGAATATCGGCGAGTACTCGAGTCGCTCGACGATGAAGAAGATTCTCTTTCGTGCAAACAAACGCGTATTATTAATATTCTCGAGAAGATAAAAAAAAAAAATAGTTTTCCTCTCTCTCTCTCTCTGCGTTCGCGTCCCTTTTGACGACGACGACGATCCAAACGACGATTGCAAACGTCAACAAAAAATATATATACCGATTGCGAGATAAAGAACGGAAAATTATTGATTAACTTTCTTTTATTTAATGTGTAAAATGTTTTTATCTGCAGATCGAAAAATCCGAGTGACCGCACGCGAATTGTCGCGTCTCTGAAAGAGTCAAAATGTTGGAAGAGCCAGCGACAATAAAACACACGATACCTCCCCCGGTAATCGGATTCAACTGCGGAAGAAACTGCGAGATCGGCGCGATTTGATCGATTCCTCGCAAAAATTCTTTCGTCGATCGAAGCAAGGTTGTCGTCGTGTCGTCAACCTTGACATCGCGCTGCGAAATTGTCCACTGCTTCGTCGTCGTCGGGTCACCCACCGACGACCTCACCGGGGTCTACGTCCGAAACACACTTCCCCTAGCTCGCGGCTGGACGCGCTGCGTGCGAAACGATCTTCCGCAATTTTTCGCGCATGTTTTTTATTTGCGGTATTTTTTTTTGTTTTGTTTTAAAGCTCTTCAGAAATTACTGATAACTCTTCGTGTTTTTTGTTTTGTTTTGTTTCGTTTTTAAGAAGATGATGTATCACAGATGGATATTTTTACACAAGAGCGTAATTACAGAGAGGGGATGAAATCCTTGAAATTAAAAAAAAAAAACGAATCTCTCTTCTCCTTTCACGTGCTAATTTCTCTCTTCCCTCGGCTTTCAGACGGAACAACAACAACAACAACAACAACAACAACAACAACTCGGAGAGCACTCCTCGCTAAACGAGTCATTTACAAAAGCCTCCCATTCACTTCTTCCATTTTCAAGCTCTCTTTCTCTTCAATCGCGCGACCATCTCTCCCTTTTTTCGAGATTACCTCCCCAATTAACTTTTATCCGCTCTCGAGCGAAAGCTCTTCATATCCCCTTCTCCCATTTGCACGCGCACATCACCAAAACTTTTCGCTGCACTATCTCGCGCGTTGAAACGAAAACAAAAAAAAAAAAAATTCACAAGTCACAACATCGCGCGGGCGTCGCGACGCGCAACTTCCAACAATAACAGAGTGTGACAACTCTCCGGGTTAGGTAGCTCGACGCGCGGGCGACCTTGACTCGCTCGAAGGTCCCGGATTTTCGTGCGGCGTCGTTATGCGGACGGGACGGGATAACCCGGCGGCGGCGTCGGTGGGCGTCGGTACGAAAATCGACGGAGAACGAACGACGGAGAAGCGCGCGCCTAGCAACAGCGTGTGGACGACGCGCGTTGGCGGCGGCAGCGGCGTCGTCGTCGTCGTCGTCAGGGTATATACACGGTTTTGCCGGTTCAAGGGGAGCAGGCGCTTTGCTCTGGGTGCGGCAGGCTGCGACGCCCGGCGTTTCTTCCCCGCTGCGGGCGGCTCCCTCCACACCAGGCCTTTCTCTCTCTCTCTCTCTCTCTCTCTACCCAGCCCTCCCTTCGCTTTTCGCCCTCCCTACCAACTTCCTGCAACCCCTGCGTGGACTGGTCTCTGCCTGCTCTCTGCGTGTGCTCCGAGCGCTGCGCCGCGTTTGCCCCGTGGACGACGCGACGCGCCGGGGCGAACGTCCGCGATGGAATCCACGCTGTAATAACGAGCGCGGGAATTTCGTAAGCGAGACGTTTAACTCGAGCGCGTTACACTCGCGCGCGCGCGCTTCTTTGAGGAAGAGATTGAAGAGATGATCAATTATAAAATCTCTATAGTGTTTTTTTATGAATATTGTATTCGAGACTGAGAAGAAAGAAAGTTCTTTGCTAACAAGGAAAGTTCGCGAACGCTCGCGAAAATTTATGATTTCAATGAAAATTGGAAATTTTTTCGCGAAAGTTTTCTCGAAAGAAAAAATAACAAAAGAAATACCGAAAATTCGTGGATTTTCGGTTCGCGTCTCTTTGACTTTTATCTCGAAATTGAGAAAACGCACGGGTGGAGAGCGCGAGCGTTGTTGTTTCTCTCTGCGGAAAAATTTCTGCGCATAGCGTTGTGGATATATAGCTTTGCAATATATAGTTCAAGGTTTTCACGAGTTGAGAGTTCGAGGCACTCGAGCGTGAATCTCTCTCCGAGAGACTTGGCAGTCCCCCCGAGGTGCGCGGTGCATTTCCCACCGATGCGGAGACCGCGCACGCAAACCGACGACGCTATATACTTACGGCATTAATTTAATTAACTTGGCAAACATGTATCTCACACACAAGGCGGGGGTCGTCGTCGGGCGCGCATCGCGAAGAGACCGCAAATGCATAAAACACGTTACGGTCGTCGTACAACTCGACCTGAATATTACGTCGCAACCCATGTAGGAATTGCCGACAGACTTCCAGTAATACTACTAGGCCAACAATGGCCCAACCTTTATAGCCGATACTCGATATTGACAATTGGTCCAGTATTGTCCAATTTTTGTATTTTATAACAGCCCAATATTGGCC
>NW_018020717.1:9706-12291 GCF_002006095.1 Pseudomyrmex gracilis
GATACTGGTGCCACGGATGGTCCAATCTCTAACTTACAGTTTCGCCAAGAGTCGTTCATGTACCGGCGAAACGACTGGCCCGATACTGGCACCACGGATGAGCCAATGTTCAAACTTTAATTTTACCGAAAATCATTCCTGCGATCAACATATATTGGCGCCACAATGTTGGCGTCATATAAGTTACTGATCTTAGGCCTATCTGACCACTAAGAATATTTAGCCAGTGTTGGCTAAGATTGTCTTGTCAGTATAAAATTGCAACACATTGTGCCAATACTTGAAATCCATATCTGACCAATCTCGGAAGTAAGTATCGTGTCGAGCTTAAGAGCCAGCGTTGGCTCGATCTAATCATTAAGCATATTCGCCCAGTACTGGCTACTACTGTCGTACCAATATCGAGCCTCGTTTGCCGATAATGACCCAATACTGGGCCGTTCGTCAATTCCTACAAGGGAACGATCGCGACGTCTCCGTAGAAGAAAAAAAAAACAAAAAAACAAACAAAGAACGTCGATAAAGCGCAATTAAATCACGTCGCTCAACGTCGCGGCGTGATATTATTTTTCGTTAATTGAACGCGACGTGCGATTATTATTATTATTATTTTTTTTTTGTTTTCGCAGTACAACCGCAGACGTTTTTCAGCGATTAATTTGTGTGATCTCGCGCTTCGAATATAAATTCGCTCCGAATGAATTATCGACGCGCGCGGAAGAGCGTCTCGCCGTTCGAACAACACACACACACACACACACACACCGGTCGCAAATGAGATTGCGATATTTTTCAGCGCGTGACACTGGTGTGTCCGACGCTGTTACCGACAACGCGCAGTTTTTCTTGTTAGAAACAGATAAACGCGATTCTCCAACTTCGGGAGTCGGGCGAGAGGAGCGAAGCAAAACTCGCGGAATAACTTTGACGTGAATTCAACCCCCTCCCACCCCCCCGAAGGGACGGACGTGCACTCGGATGACCTCGTCGCGCAGGGTAGGAAACGCATTCCCAACGGATGTTCGTGTTACACACGGTCTTCCAAGTGGATCTGCTGAATTAATTTAACAAATTACTCCTTTTTTACGTCTCAATAAACTCGTTTGAGTTAATTAATGATGTGACCTCGTGAATGCAAGGGCGTGTCGCGAACGAATCTGTTTTTTTTATCCTCCCTTTACAACGTGTCTGTCTTCGTTACGTTATGTATTTGTTCGTTTTACGTTTAATTGTTGGTCGTGGCTTATCAATTTTTCCCAATGTTTTCGAATCTATGCAAATTCTCAGAATTTACATGCGCAGCTTCGTCGTTATTTCATCTTTTTACGCAAAACAAAGCGATAAAAAAAAAAGTAATCGCGCGCGCATCGCGCAATTATTCTCCGCGTTGAAATTCACGGTTGAAAATGTATAACATAGAAGGCGGCTACTCTATATAACGCGCTTCGTTATACAGAGCAAGCGGTGTACGTTACACTCACCCCTCTCGTTCTATCAATTCGTTTCGGTCGTTCGCGAGACAGTTTCTCCCCGTGCAAAATCCCACGATATATTAGATGCAGCCCTGAGGGTCATGCAACTCTCTCTCCCCCTGTCCGATATCGCCGAGATAGTTGCAGCAACCCCATTTCGAGAGAACGTGCGCGCGGCGCACGCACGCGCGCACACCTACACACACGCACACATACGTTGCGCGCTTCCTGCAACCGGAATATTCCGACCACCGACGGACGTCGCGCACGAGGGAGAGACACGCCGTATCTCTGCGACCATTCCGGTATAACATTTGCATATACCTGTCCCAAGTCGGCGGAGTGTCATTTGTTCAACGACGCAAATTGCGAATTATTTCACCCCCCGTCGCGTGGAAATTGACGGACGCGTTTAAAATGCATTTGTCGATCAAACGTATTCGGTCACAAACGTATACGGAAGCCCGATCAATCTCATCGGAAAAACGAATGATAGGTCGCGTCCGAAAATAGTGCCCGGAGAGAGTTCACTGTACCAGGCACACGTGAAATTTTGTTACACGTGTGTGTGTGTGTGTGTGTGTGTTCGAGAAGACGCGATTTCCCACCGCGACGTCTCGCTCCTGAATTCCGGCTTTGCGCGAATAATTAATGCACGCCGGATTGCGGGTCTTTCGCGACGTTGAGAAATGTGTGTGTGTGTGTGCGCGCGCGCCAATACGCGGCGGATTCTTGAATAAATTAAAACTGTTCCAAATACGGCAACCGCGAATAGCCGCGAGGTCAAAAGTGCACCAAAGGATGGTCTTGATCGATCACACGTCCGCGCATAAACACAGATATCTATTCCGAGGTTAAAATTCAAAATTTATTTGAAATACGATCGCGCGCTCTAAAACGCGATTGTCAGTTGACATTTATTTTTTCGACTTTTTTTGTGAACACAACGAATTTATCGAAAACGCGTCGGACAATTTTG
Organism: Pseudomyrmex gracilis; assembly: GCF_002006095.1. Lineage (NCBI taxonomy): Eukaryota > Metazoa > Arthropoda > Insecta > Hymenoptera > Formicidae > Pseudomyrmex > Pseudomyrmex gracilis. The sequence continues at coordinate 12,158 of NW_018020717.1, forward strand.
AACACGAAAAAAACTCGCACAATTTTTTTTTTTTTGTCATATTAAATTTAATCCCGGGATTAACACTAGATATACCGGCTATTTAAATAAACCTGTTAAAAAATACAAAAAATATATTTGTTACGAATATATAT
>NW_018020717.1:12449-13946 GCF_002006095.1 Pseudomyrmex gracilis
AATATAATAATATAATAAAGTTATATATAATAAAAATTCATAAAAGTTATATATAAAGTATAACATTAAGTTCATAAAATGTATTCTCTACTTATAGCTACAAAAGTCATAACATCATTTCGGAAAGCAAATGTTACGTGCGGTAAAAATTTTGAATATTGAAATTGCACGACCAGTCAAAACGACCGGTCTGGTTAAATCTAGTGTTAAACGTGACGTGTGTGTGCGTTTTTAAATCGAGTTACGCGCGTATTCTAATATCGCCGCAATTAAAAGCGAGAGAGAGAGAGAGGAACGTATTAAAACTCATCTTGTGCATGATTCATGGGCGTTTCTTTCTCGTGACACGTGACGGTTTTAAACGTGGACATGGACGTTATATACTATAAACGCGGCTATAAACGGGATGACGAAGGTGGGAAGAAAGGGCTTTCGTTTCCGAGAAGAGAAATAATCTCCCCCTCGCGTCGCGCCGAAGTTCCAAACATTCTACTTCGGTAAATCAAATTGGACCGCAATAGCATCTCTCGTTTCACGAGAAATAACGGTTTCGAAAAAAAAAAAAAGTCCAGATGTCACGAGAAGATGAAAGAAAGGAGAAATTTGTGGAACTTATTCCGAGAAAAGAAATTATTCGGATTCTTTCGCGGTGTGAAGGCACGGAAGAAGAAATCGTTTTGTCGACAATCTTTCTTCTTCTTGTCCCCCTCTCCTTCCATAGCTCGAATTAGATAACAATGGATCTAGGATTATGATTCACGCGTCACAAAACTTCGTTGTCGGCGTGCAACGACGGAACCGACGACGGTTACGTGAGAACGAAGGGGCGCGTACTTCGTTCCGAGAAAAAAAAGAATCTCCGGCGTGCCTTCGCGTCCAGGTCACACTCCGGGTCCGCCGCTTGACGGCTAATTCGAAACTCGACCAAGTTTTTCGTCGTCGGACACGGATCGGTTGGAATTCCGTTCTGCTCGTTCGATTCCCGTTCTTTCCGAAGTTCTGTCAACGGAATTCTCGGCACGCGCGTAATCTTCATATCCCCGGGACGGACTCGGGATGTGAGGACACCGTGAAGAAAAATGGCATCGCGCGCGCGCGCGCTTCCGATTTTTTTCGCGACGACACTTTGGTGGTAACGAATCGATACGCGAAAATCAAACTTAATCAGAATATTCGATCGTAATGTAAAAATAAATAATCCCGATAGAATATATATTTATAATTATGATAAGGGCTGTTGGGGAACCGGTAAGCAGGATGTTATGCCGTAAATAAATGTATTATATCTTATTTACAAACGTTTCGGTTTTTATTCAAACCATCTTCAGTGTATCTATATAGGTTTTAATTACACCGAAAAAATTATATTCTTGTAAGTAGAAGATTTTATACTTAAAAAATCTTCTTCAAGATTTTAGATGATATTCTTCTGAAATTAAGAATATATTCTTTATTTAAGAATATATTCTTAATTTAAGAATATAGTCTTTATCGATA
>NW_018020717.1:14661-46022 GCF_002006095.1 Pseudomyrmex gracilis
TATCGATATCATATGCTCATCCCTAATATAGATACACTGAAGATGGTTTGAATAAAAACCGAAACGTTTGTAAATAAGATATAATACATTTATTTACGGCATAACATCCTGCTTACCGGTTCCCCAACAGCCCTTATCATAATTATAATTATTGGCATAACCAAAGGAACCCGAGGAAACACCTCAATATCAGAATAATTTTGAATATATTTATGTCTGTTTATTTTGGTTCTTCGTCTCTCGTAAGATTAATTTCGAGAAGAGCAAGAAGAAGTCGTCTTCTTCTCAGCCTCGACGACTCGTTTTTATCAATTTTTGTGCTTCGCCGTGCGAGAGTTTTCGCGATATTTAAAATAACATTCAATCGCGGCGCGTTGCGCACGCCGAAGAAGAAAAGCTCGAGGCAAAATTCCCGGAGAGGTATTATCGTCCGACCCTCGGAGCTCTTCGACCCTCTCTCTTGATCCGAGATATAACCTCCCCTTCCATTTCCCACTCGATACGTGCTCTCTAACGAAAAGAGAGGAACCCTCTCTCGCGTTTAGCCAGCGAGTCTCGGATGCAAATCGGCACCGGGTGGGCACTCCACACACATAAGGACCTCGACCCTACCCTCGCGAGCGACGCGTGTTTCCCGCTCCGCGCGGCGCGGCTATTTATCTCCTTTCCTCGTGCCGAGGGGGGAGCTCCGCGGCGTGAATATCGAGTTATCGATTTTGCGGTCGCCGTTCCCGCGCGTGTCAACGTCGCGGACCCGCATATATATATATTCCTTCTTCCCCGTCTCGGAAGGAGAAGGGAAAATATTATCGCGCACACGATAGAACGAAAATCGCCAGGCGATTTGCCAATAATTTCAGTTTTTTCCATCTTCGTTTGAAATTAAAAAAAAAATGTTCGCTCGGGCGAGAACATGTCGTGCTTCCGCAGTTCGCGTGACTTTTTCACTCGCGTGTTACGTCGAAACGAGAGGATTTTCCGCGACAGTTTTCCCGCGACTTTGCTCAGAGTTGTCGCTGCGCAACAACGTCCTTGAACTTGCCGCCGCCGCCGCGCCATCAAGTGTGTTATACCAGACGCACGATTGCGCACACGCCATCCGGTCTGGCGTGTGACAATGTTGCGCGCGCGAGAGAGAGATGATTCTTCATTCTTTCACGCCGCTCGTTTGATTTATCGCATGACTTATCGCCAAAGCCCTTCCTGCCACACACTCGCTGGCCCCGGCGCTGATTATCGCCTCGCGTATATTAATATATATGCTTCCCCCCCCCCCGCACGACGAACAACGTACGGCCAACAATGAAAAACATTAACACGCAAACGTTGTTTCGGCCGTTCGCGATCTCTTTTTTCCGCGACGGCACAATCAGGATTTGATCGAGTTAATCCTCTTAACTTTCGCGGCGAAATAACATAAAACATATAATCCCTTTTGCGCGACGGCGCAAAAAAAGAAATAATTAATAAAGATGACGCAAAGATGTTAAAACCAAGCGTCTATTTTAAGGAAGAAACAAACTTTCGGAAAATAAAATACACTGCAAAAATAAAATTTTTAACAAACCACAAATCCACCAAACGCGCGGAAATAAATGAATAAATAAAAAGAGTTTGCGAAGCAAGTAAAAAAAAAAAACATGGAGAAGAGAAATTTCTTTAAAGAGCGAGAGATTCGCGCGACGTGCGACGCGATTTTACGCGCAAATATCAAGGAGAGTCCTCGGGAAAAAATTCAACCTGGCGAAGGTGTTTTTAATATATTAAATTGCTAATTGGCTAATTATATGTGAATTTCTCTGTGAACGTCTCCCTCGTCGTGTGAATTTTCGAGAAATTTCGCGCGATAAATTTAATTTTCGCCAGCCGATTCAGACCGATTAACGCGAGTCGTTTTGCGAGTCAGATAAATGCTAATTAGCGCGTAGCGTATGTAGACGGAGCTCGTAAGAATTTACGAGCAACGCGCGCACGAGTCAATTTATTCCCGACTGACTGACTGACTGACTGACTGAATGCGCGATAAAAAGGCGTGTCGAACTTTTATCGGGGGGGAATCCGCGCGCGCGTGGCGATGATGATCATTAACGCCGATGATTGTCAATCATTGCGCGCAAACTTTGACACTCCGCGCATTCCGCGGAGAAAGAAACTCGAATAGAATTTTACGTTCTCTCGCTCGGCCGTTTATTTACGGCGTGTTGCGCAGATAAAACTCTTGCGCGCGCATCGAGAGAATCCCCGTTAGGCGTACAGTACCGCTCATTGAATCATAAATGTTTTTTTTTTCTAATCAAATATGCGCGCGAACACTCGCGCAAACGAGCTGGCAATAAGGAAGTAGAAAAAATAATCTGAGACTACAGTTTTTTTTTTTTTAATCGATTTGACTCGCGTCGACAAATAACCGAAGTGCGGACGCGAGTCAATAAATTGTGTTCTCGAAGAGGAAATAAAATACCAACGTTATAATCGCTTGTACGTATTCGTGTTTCGGTATTCGCTCGCGGTTTCACTTCTCGAAAAAAAAAAAATCCGAAAAAAACGTCGAGGAACTCCGCGACGACAACGACGACAACCGCACGCGTTTCTGCGTGGCTCGCGCCAGGAAGATAAGGCGCGTTGCATAGCGCGCCAAAGAAGAGAAGAGCGGCGCTCGTTGTTCTCTCGGTGTCCGAAAAATAAGATGAAGCGGAGCGCGCGGAGCGATAAATCACAACAACGCGCGCGATGCAAAAACCCGCCGTCTCTCTCCCGCACGGGAGAGATACAAACGTATCTCCCAAGTTCATCGAACCACCGCGCGCTCTTTTGCCAACCAAAGATATACCACACGCACGTCTATAACCGCACAATGACACACACCGCTCGCGTCATTGTCATTGTGTTCAACCCCCATTCAAAATGCGCGATACGCACGCACGACGTACGCGTCACGAGAGAGAGAGCGCGACTTTTCGCGCGTCTCACGTGCCGCGAATTTTCACCGTCGTCGTCGTCGTCGTCGTCGTCGTCGCTAAATTACCACACCTCGCCCACACGTAACTCACGTAACTTCCGCATGGGTGGTAAAGCGTTAGCGTGACGCAACGGCGGCGTCGGCGAATCTGCATAATGGAGATTATGATGAATTCGGGGGGATGAAATTCCGCGCGCGCAATCCCGCACGTGTTTCTCATTCATCCGATCGAACTTCGCTTTGTTCAGCGAATCTCACGCGAAAGATCAACCACGTTGTGTTTGATCCGAGCAATTGCGCAATAAAAATGTAATTAAACAACACATTTGATATTTTTGTCAAATTAAAATATTCTTCGTTTCCTCCTTTGTCATTTTAATTTATTTTTTAATTAATTTATTTATTGTCGAATCTCACGCGAAAGATCAACCACGTTGTGTTTGATCTCCGAGCAATTGCGCAATAAAAATGTAATTAAACAACACATTTGATATTTTTATCAAATTAAAATATTCTTCGTTTCTCTTTGTCATTTTAATTTATTTTTTAATTTATTTATTTATTGTCGAATCTCACGCGAAAGATCAACCACGTTGTGTTTGATCTCCGAGCAATTGCGCAATAAAAATGTAATTAAACAACATTTGATATTTTTATCAAATTAAAATATTCTTCGTTTTTCTTTGTCATTTTAATTTATGTTTTAATTTATTTATTTATTGTCGCGTGATAAAGGAACAATGCGAATCCGATTAACGGGCGCAATATAGCAAAATATTTTTCGCGCAGCTTTCGACGGAAGCCGATGCCGCTTCCTGACGTCTTTGTTCGTCGCATCAAAGCGCGCGCGCGTGCGCATGAGGAATACAAGTTTCACATTAGCGATCTCTGTGTACACTGTGTATACAATAGCACAGCCGACAATTTTGGACACAGTGTACGTGACGTCGCCTCGTCTCAGGCGTCAGCTATGCGACAAGCATAACTCGAGTTACGTGTGGACGATTCGATATATCGAACAAAGATCTCGACTCGGCGTTTGTTTATTTAATCGATCGGATCGGAAATAAACGCTACTTGTGTGTGACCCCGATGAGCGTTTAATTATTTGCTCGAAAATAATCTCGCCGCGTTTTAATTACCGCGATTTAATTACCCGACCGGTTCGTTACGACATCATTAAAGAGAATTCATCGTGACTTGTTGTATTTTTTTTTTTTTTTTTTTTTTTTTTTTTTTTATTTAAATCCCGCATTTGCCGCAGATGGTGAATAATTACGAGCGCGATTCTCTCTCTCTCTTCGATGAAATTCGCGCGGCAAACTCGCGTCTTTCTTTGCGCGCGTCTCACATTGGCCGATTTACTCTTCTCGAGAGAAGAGACGGGGAGTCGAAAAAAATCCGGCGCGGAAAAAAAGAGTCGCGCGGAATCCACGCAGCCGAGCGAATTTTATATTATCTCTCTCGCGCGCGCGTCTCGCACTTTCTCTCTCTCTCTCTCTCTCTCTCGGATAAATCGCGCCGGCTAATGGAGGAATTATCTCGGCGCGAGTCTCAACAAAAATAACCGACATCAAAAGCGCGCCACGAGAGACTCGTGCACGCACCAAGTCTCGGGGACTAGAGCTTATATACGTTCGATAGGATCCCTTAAGCGTTGAAATCGCGCTTTGCATACGCAAACGACGAACGGAAGCTGCGTGCGAGAATCGTGATTTCTTCCACTACTGTGTGTCCCTGTGATTTAAAGCGGGAATTACTCGCTTGATTAAAATGAGAGAGAGAGAGAGAGAGAGAGCAAAAATTTCGAGTAAATAAATAGACTGTTCTTGCACGCAAGCGCGTTCGGGACGACGACGACGACGACGATTTATCTCAGCCGTTCCAGCCAACGTAAATTCACGTTTCTCGGCGCATCGCGACGCGGTTTTGCTCCTTTTGTAGCAGACGAATTTAGAACGGACTAAAGAGACGGGCAGAAATCACGTTTAAATTCCGCGACGCGCTCGTCGCAATTGGAAAGTTTATTTTAATAAAAGTTTTTGGGGGAAAGAGAGCGGAAAACACTCGTGCGTTGCGCGCGCGCGCGCGCGCGAGATCGCGCCGACGTTTGTGGAAAAATTTTGCAAACGAGTTTTTTCGGAGTCGCGTCGCTCTCGCGCGAATCATCATCTACGACGAGATAAAGTCGAACAAAATGAGAATTCGAAACGCGAAGATACAGAGAATCAATGAGATTACGTGCGAGTCGAGTCATTAATGCGCGCGCGATTTCGCGTTTATCGCGTGCGGCCAAATCCGCGACCGTTTCCCCGACCGTTTCTCTCGTCCCCGAGTTGCTCCTTTTTGCATACGGATATAGAAACGAATGAGAAAAAGGGAGCGACAAAACCGAGAAGAGAAGAGGAGAGAGGCGTGGTCGGTCGATCCTCATCGCGAGGCGCGCGTGCGATATTCGCGCGCTCGTTGTTAAAAAAAAAAAAAAAAAAAAAAAAGTTACTCGCGCATTTCCCGACGACGATCGACGACCGCGTTTTGTTTGTACAACGCGATAAATGAAACGGCTGCTCTCGTTGCAACCGACCAGCTTTCGTTGCGTCATTAGCGCGTAAAGTATGTCGTTTTTACATATCGATAGAATATCGCGCTCTCCGCGCGTGCGCGCGCGTGTTGAAAAGCACAAAGCTTAGAATACACGCGGAAGACGCGGTCGTCGTTTTTACGAAGCGAACGAGCGCGCGACGAACAATATAATGACAAACGAGCTCGAACGCGGCCAGGCATCGCGTTCCTATTTCCGCTTCGCCGTATATAGAGAGAACGACACTTCGCTTAGAACAAAAGAATTGAATTTACGCGGGCATTAGGCGACGCGCTATTTAGACCGAGATTTTTTTTTTCTTCCTCGGCAAATACACGCGAAAACTTTCTTTCTATTTGGGGGGGGGGGGGAACAAAAATTAAAATTAACACGCGCGGAAGCTCCGATTAAGCGTTGAATTAAATTTCAACGAGCCGAGAAAAAGAGAGAAGAGACGGATTGTCACTGCGCGTCACCGCGAAATTAATCGAAGGATGTGCCGCAAAACGGAGACGGCCTGCGAAAGCGCGCGAATGTTGTGCGTGTGTTCAAGCACAATCGTCCTCGCAGCGGGGGGAACGCGTCGCGGGAATGCCGCGTAATGCTTGCGTATGTATATATTTTAACGCGCACGACGTAATATTTGCCGCGCGCGTTTTCTTTGAATATAAAGACGCGCGCTCACACTTCGTCGTAATAAAGCGCGCGGTCGCAATAAAAACAGTTACGGGAGGGGGATTCTCTTTATAAGAGAATCGCGATTCACACGCACATGTTCGCGCGCGCGCTCGCTCTCTCTCGTATTGATATCAAGAACGCTTATAATTGGGCGCGCATTTTAGCTACGACGCGCACGCACGAGGGGGAGGGAGGGGGATGATTCTCGTAAAAATGCGCGTACATGTGCGTACGTAAGCGCGGCGCGCACCAGTAGCGATGCGCGCTTTATGTACGTCCGCGGAGGAGCGGTAGATAGCCGGTGGCACGACCACAGAGGCGAGCGTGTGTATATAAATAGCTAGTTAGGGTCGATGGACAGACTAAAGAGGCGAACGTGAACCGTGAGAGTCGAGATTCATTCACCTGCAGCAGCAGCAGCCGATCGAACGTGCCTTAACAGCGCCAATTTCCCCACTCGGATCAATTCTCCGCTCGTCAACTCTCGCTCTTCTCCAGTCCACGTCGCTGGTTTTGTATTTTATTTTTTTTTTTTTGCGAGGAAAAACCACGCGCCAACCGGCGAGACGCGAGAGGGTTAAGACCGCAGAGCGTTTCCGGACAGATTCCGCGTTGCGGACGTAAATCTCTCTCGCGAATTTGAACTCCGAGATGTAAAATCGCGCGAACGAACGATTTCGATCGATTCCAAAAGAAATATTTTTTACGCGTGATATTTGATTTTTCGCGTTTGTGAAAAACAAGTTGAATATTCTTCATCTTCTTTTCGGCGCGGAATTAAAGTTTTTTCGTTTTATATGAAATTTGTATAAAAAAACGTTGCGGTGTGTATTTCACTGACGAAAAGCGAGATAACACGCGGAGCGCGATATTGCGACACAAAAACTCTCTGTAAATCGAAGCGTCTCGAGGCAGAAGTCGTCTCTCTTCGAGGCGTCGATCGCGATTTCGAGTTTATCGAAGACACGCCAATTATGATCGGATTCCGTTTCTGGACCGCGTTTTCATCCCGTTCGATCCCGAAGAAGCACGTCGGAACGCTTTATCCCACGCGTCAACGAATTTTAGTGAACGTGCGGGGGGGGGAGGGGGACGAGATAAGAATTATCGCGCAAGAATCCTACCGATACAACAAAATCAATATCTGACGAGCGACGTGTCTTGTTTGTTTCAATTTTCTTCCGCGACTCGATTAGAAATTCGCATCTGCGTGTGTGTGTGTGTGTGTGTGTGTGTCTGTAACAAACGTGCGGGATTCTCTCCTACCAGATTTACATGGGAAACACACAGTGCGGAAGGTAACGCGTTCCAAAATTAGAATCGAACGCAGCTCGAATGTGAAAAAAAAAAAAAAAAGCAGAGGCGCGCGAGAACGGGAGAGAGCGTAAATCGCGCGTTTCATTCAGTCGAAGTCGATTCGATTCAATGCGATCGCGCCATCCGGCCGTGCCTCGAATTCCCGTTAGCCGCTTAGAAGTCGCAATGTCGAACGCGACGCTAAGAGAGACACGATCGGACTTTAAGACGGGGGAGAGAATTGAGGTCCCCGGGAGAAGTTCCGTGGGTGTGTGCGCGCGACATTGCCGCGGAGCGGCCACGAAAGGTCGGGCGCTTTAAATTAACACGACGCGACGAAACCGCGGATGATAGCGCGCACGATGATATATTTCCGCGGCGTTAGAACGTAATTAGAAGCGCGTCGAAAATTGACAACTCCGAAAATTGACACACACGGATGTTCTTTTCTTACGTTACTTCGTAATCAAATTTTTTTGTTTCGCTTCGAGAAAGAGAGAGACGATCTGTCTAAAAAAAATAAAAATACGAAAGAGAAACCCGAGTCGCAATTTAGCGTCTACATCGAACCTCAATTTTTGAAGAAAGGAAATTTCGGACGTACAGCAGCGTCGAAGTAGCATCTACTTTTTTTCTTATTCCTACTTCGAGCCTATCAGAGCCTATTTTGAGCCTATCAGAGCCTGGAATGCGCAGTCTGATCTGAGAATTGAACCCTGCTTTAAAACTTTAACAGGAAAAAAGGAAATTTCGAACGCATACACGGAAAAAAAAAGTTTTGCTATTATATGATTAGCAAAAAAAATGCTTGACTCTACGAAATATTTTGTTTCATCAACAAAATGTTTTGTTTTGGCGAAACAAAAATTTTAATAAACTTAACAAATGTGTTTTTTTGCTGGCCATATAATAACTAATTTCTTGCTATTCTAGCAAATCTTTTTTTTCCGTGTAGCAGCGTCAAAGTAGGATCTACTTTCTCTCTTACTCCTACGTAAAAAAAGAAAAATCGAGGTTCAATGTAGACGCTAATTTAAATTTCGACTCGGGAATCGTTAAAGCGAGCGTTATTATCTCATTTCAACGATATACATAAATCCAAATCACATTACGCACACATTCCTTTAATAAAACGTTACGCATCTCTGTTCAAGAGAGACACGACACGGAGAGTAAAATTTTCTGATTACGCCTGGCGTGACACAACGCACGCGAAATAAAAGGTGACGCAAGGCGCAACGTGTGTACAATAAGTGTAGTAGACACAATTCGAGAACGCGCAAATCGGTTTTGCGTCGACGAAAACGCCCTCGAGCATTCGAGAGTCTGATTCATCGCGGGAGTTTGAAAAATTGCGCGTTTCCATTTTTCACATCGATATAAAATTTCTTGATCGCATCTCGCGTGCATCTGCTTTTCTTCTCTCTCCCGAGAGAGAGAGGAGGAACCACACGACGCGACTTCTGCCGAATTTAAACGCCACTTTGCGCGCGCTCGCGGCACCGAACATAAAAGCGGTTGATAAAAATACTGAGGATTATTTTCGGAACGAGAACCCGCGTTAAACTACCACGTTGCTACCACCGCCAATCGCTCGCCGTGGCTTTTAACTCCGCGAAGAGAGATAGATTGATTGATTCTGCTTTTATTCGACGCTCTGGGATAGTATCCCCTCAAGCGTACTTAAAATCAGATACACAATAATAGAATAAACATAAGAATAATTATATGCAAGAAAATATAAATGAAATAGAGAGAGCGAGAGAGAGATTGCGTCCTCCGCGCGCAATCCACCCCGTAAAAGACCATTAATTTCTCCGGTGTGTTTTTCATCTTCGTTGCTTCGACGTTTCGTTTCGAGAATTCACACACACACACGCTGCTGGGAAAAAAAGTTAACGTTTCTCTTTTTGAAGATGTGATATTAATTACGGACATTATTTGGTCGTTAAAGCGCTCAAAGAACTTATCCATTTTTTTTTGAAGAAATTGATCGCGTTATTATCGATTTAATTGAATTTCTTACATCGCCTACGATCGGTTCGAGGATTTCAAATCCGCAGAGATCCCCCGTGTGTTATTTTTCCACTCGACTACCACCTCAACCACCCATCGGTGTCTGAGATAAATTCAATTTTTTTTTTCCTCGAAAGAGGAAACTACCTTCTCCACCATTTCCAACTGAGAAAAATCAGAGAGCGGAATTCACGCCATTACATCCTCCTCGTTAATTGTCTCACAACAGAGAGCACACGATTTCCTTTTTTTTTTTTTTGTTTTGCTTCTCACACGAGACAACAATGGAACAACGCGCGCGCACACTTCTCGGCGCGATCGCACACTTTTCGCGCGGGCGCCCACGCGAATCGATACTCTCTCGAACGCGGAAGAGAAGGAGGAGGAGGAGGAGAAGGACACGCGCGACGTAGAAAAGAAAAAAAAAAAAAGAAAGAACACGCACACACCGGAGGAAGAAGACGTGTGGGTGGAAACGTTCTCTTCCGACGCGAACGGCTTTGCGGCGGGGCAGCGACTGTCTTCGCTCATGAGAGAAGCTACCGTGTGTATTCCTCGCACACGCACTCCTCGCGCTCACGCACGTCGCCTCTCGTCGTCTCTCTCCCTCTTTTCTGTACCGCGGGCTTCTCCTCGTCGCTCTCTATCACAGCGCGCTTATCTCCGCTTCCTCCTTAAACGAACGAATGAACTCACTCGCTCCTTCCCTCTTCCTCTCTCCGTCTTCTTCTTCGCTTTCTCCGTCCAGTTCTTCGTCCTATTATAATTCTCTCCTCTGTGTTCTCTCACTCCGTGTTTTATCTCTTTCGCGGAGCGAGTTTCATCTTCTCCTCGGGGACGAGGAAAAGTGTCCGGGCTAATCGTCCTTTCCTCGATCGTCTCCGCGGTCGTCGATTTTTTGTTTTTCGTTACACGTCGTCGCGTGTACCTCAAAAGTTCCCCGGGAGGGAGGAAAAAGCACGGGATGAACGAATGTTCGCTCGTTCCACGGCGATTCGCGAGAAATAGAAGGGGCGGGGGCGTCGATTCCCCGGAGGAAATCCGTGAAAGTGGACGGAGGTGTCGAACCAAAGTGTCGAAGGATTAGTGGCGCGGCTTCTCTTCGAGCGTCGTCGCGTGGGAAAAAACTCGAGCTCCCCCGATTTTATCGGGAAGCGTCGATTTTATATCGCAATGACCCGAACGAACCCCCCGCACACAATTTTGCAACGCGCGAGACAAAGTGTATAAATTGTAGTGGCAACGGAAACAATAAACGGAATGAAACACGAAACGGTGATTCATCCTCGGGGGAGAGAGGGGGGAAGGGACGAACGTCGGGGCTGCAAGGGGAGAGAGCAGGTGGTCACTGTGAAATCTGGGTCACGTAGTGCGTGACAGTGCGTCGTCAGTCTCGGGGAAGGGGGAAGCCGCAAAAATCGTTCGAGACAATCGCGTCGTTGATTCGATTCCGGAAAGCGTCGGAGATTCTCGAAGCGCGAATATCGAGCGGAAACTGACTGGAGATCGGATGATTGATAGCGCGCGCGCGCGGAAAACAATGACGCAAACGTGAAAACACAATCGCGCGTAATGACTTTCCGAGATCGCTCTTTTAGATCGATCGCCAATGACTCAATCGGGGAGTGGAAAAACGCGAGCTCGGTATTATTACGTGACACAATCGCCGCAGCTGCAGAAACGCGACGCGCGGCTGCTGCAGAAAAATTATCATCGAGCGCGTGTCCTTCTCCCCGTTGCCGGTGGCGGCTTTTTTTTTTCTCGGTCCCGGGGGACTGCTTAGCGGGAGACTGACGACATCGTGTGTGTGTGAAGCAAATTGCGAAGATGAGCGAAAGATACAAAAGGATGGAGTCGCAATCTGGCGGACGCGCGATCGAGTGACGACAAAAAAAAAAAAAAAAAAAACTCTTCGAAATAAGAGCATGCGCGTTGTTTTCGATTGTGTTTCTCGAGGAAACACACGTCTCTCGGTCGTGTGTGTTCCGATCGAAAGAAGAAGACGCGCTGACAAATGCGAGAAGAAAAGAAAAGCACGCGCGCGGTTTCGTACTTTTTCAGTTTTTCTCGCCGCGTTTTCTCTCGACTTCGTTCGCCGTGACGTGTGTAGATTCCGCGCGCGGAACAAGAGATCTGAAAATGTTTGCGACGCGTGTCGGCGCAGCTGTCGGGAATCGACGACGTTATATATATATATATATCGCACAGTTGACGATTGCCGCTTCGATTCGGCGACCGGCAACGATCAACAATGTAAATGAACGCGAGCAAATGCGACTTCGTTAACGATCTATTATTCCGCGCGATGGGGTCCGACGAACTTTTTTATTATCCGCTCGCTATAGACAGCGAGTTGAGAGGGGCGCCGTTTTTTTTTTTTCATTTAGAATATTCGAAAGAATATTCGAAACAAAACTTTTCGCACAGCCGATACAATTCCGTTACGTAATCAATAATTAATCGTTTTTTTCGAGAACAAAAAAAGTCAGTCAACGTCTCTCTCTCTCCGTATTTTCCTTCTCTTCTTCGCGAAAAACGTTTTGCGTCATTAATTTCTACACGGCGCAATTACGCGACGTGTAATTATAACTCGGCTCCGATTCAGCGAGTGATTAATTTCGATATATATTTTCCGTTCTGCGAGATTGTTTTTCTCGAGCGCTCTTCTCTCTTGTTGCGTTTGCTCGACAGATTGAAGGATGATTAACGATGACACGAGGCCGCGAAAATTATATATTCACCCCCAAGTTCGTTCCGGGAACTTATTGAAGAGCCAGAGAGAGAGAGTCGATTTAACCGCGCGTTCTTACGCACGTGTGGCCGACCTTATTTGTCGCCACTCCATTTCGTCTATTTTAAGTTACCGCGGAAGCACGTGCGCGCCCAAGCGGAAAGGTCAATACCACGGAGAAAGAGAGAGGAAGAAAGAGAGAGAGAGAGAGAGACAGAGAGAGAGAGGATCTAAGATCTGATACGCTCTTAAAATTATTACGTAATCGCCGTCGTCATACATCATCGTCAACGAAACTTCAAACGAGAAACAGGAAGAGCCTCTCTACTTAATTACGAAAAACACACACACACACACACACACTCCGTGTTTGTTGCCGCTGAATAAATTCCGACGCGAAAATTACAACTTTTCTTTTTTTTTTTATCGAAACGCGTCACGCAACGTTTCGTTTGTTTTAAAACAACCTCGTCGTTTTTTTTTCTTTTTCTTCGTCCCGATGACCATCCATCTCGCGACAAACCGGAACCCGAGTCGAAATTTAGCGTCTAAACATTGAACCTCAATTTTTGGGGAAATCCAAAAAAGGAAATTTCGGACGTACAGCAGCGTCAAAGTAGCATCTACTTTTTTTCTTACCCCTACTTTGAGCCTATCAGAGCCTGCAATGCGCAGTCCGATCTGAGAATTGAACCCTGCTTTAAAACTTTAGCAGGAAAAAACGGAAATTTCGGACGCATACACGGAAAAAAAAGTTTGGCTATTATATGGTTAGCAAAAAAAATGGTTGACTCTACGAAATATTTTGTTTCATCAACAAAATGTTTTGTTTTGGCGAAACAAAAATTTTAATAAACTTAACAAATGTTTTTTTGCCGGCCATATAATAACTAATTTCTTGCTATTCTAGCAAATCTTTTTTTTCCGCGTGTAGCAACGTCAAAGTAGCATCTACTTTTTTTCTTACTCCTACTTTGAGCCTATCGGAGCCTATTTTGAGCCTATCGGAGCCTATTTTGAGCCTATCAGAGCCTGCAATGCGCAGTCCGATCTGAGAATTGAACCCTGCTTTAAAACTTTAGCAGGAAAAAAGGAAATTTCGGACGTACAGCAGCGTCAAAGTAGGATCTACTTTCTCTCTTACTTCTACATAAAAAAAAAAGAAAAATTGAGGTTCAATGTAGACGGTAAATTTCGACTCGGGGAATCCCCTTGTTTGCCTAGATGTTATAGATTATATACCTGGCTGGAAACAAAGCCTCGTTTCTTCGCGGAAAGAACAGTACTCGCTCGCGGGGTCTCTTCTGAATCATTCCGCCACCCACCCACGGCGGATCTATAGAGACGAGAGCAGAAAAATGAGAGACGAGCGGGAGACGACGCGGCGGGAGAAGGAGAAAGAGAGAAGAGAAGAAAGACGGAAGAAGGAGGAGCTGCGCTCTCGCGTTATTGTCGCTCGAGCACTTTGCGCCAATTTGCGGAACGCGCGCGTCGTTGTTCTGAAAAAGGATGTTCCTGATATAATATATATGGAGAAAACGTTGAACCCGGCGGAGATAAGGTCAAGTGGGGCCTAGAGTCATTTCTAGTCGCGACCGACTAATGGGACGCGCGCACCGGTGACGGAAAAGAAAGATCTAAGCAAATAGACTCTTTCTAGCCCCCGGTGGAAAGTGCACAATCGCGGGAGAGAGATGAACGAGATCTTTGTGTTTGCGGATCGAGATCTTCACAAAAGTGCTCTTGAGAGAGAAATAAAAAATATAAAAAAATTATTTTTTTATCAAACTAGAACTACGTAAAAAATTATTATCCGAAAATTTCTCAACATTATTTTTTTAACAGGACGATTGTGACAACGTTATCGTCGCGCGTACGCTCTTCTATTCTTCCGCGGCGGATCTTTCGCTCCGCGAGAAAATTCTTTCATCGTAACACCCCGCGAAGAACCGAGCGATCCGAGAGCTAGAACCTTGAGCTGAGAAAAAAGAAGGCCGGTGTGGAAGTTTCTTGCCGCCATACGCGCGGTTGGTGCGGTGGAAGTTTCTTTTCTACAATTGCAACGCAGCGGCGCTGCGTGTGTGTGCAAAGGCGGGCGTTGAGGCAAGGAACACGAGGCGGAATGGGAGCGCGATCGTGGGAGAGATGAAAAGGGACATAATGGAGAGAACGCGCGGAGAGGGTGAACGGGAAAACAAAAAGAGAGGAGGAAGAGAGGAGATCTCTTTCTCCCTTTGCTCGTGTACATCTACCGAGCGTACCGCGCGTAATAAGTGGCTTTGAATGTCTGAGAGGAGCCGCCAAACGAGACGCGGCTCGTTGCTCCTCGTCGTCGTCGTCGTCTTCGTCGTTGTCGTCGTTTCCCATTTTTTTCTCCTACGAGGAACGACGGGAAAACAGGGACGTGACACGTCGGGAAAACATGCGTCAAGTGTATTTTCGACCTTGATGATGAAAGCGTTCGTCTTACACGGGCGAGATCTTGCGCAGTTACGCACGTTGCTTTTCATATCGCGCTCATAAAATTTTCGCTCCGCAAAACGCGGACGGACGTTCTTTTTGGTCGTGCGTGTAAATTTGAATTTCTCTCCGGAAAATGTGAATTTTTTTGTGCGAAACGTACTTCTCTCTCTCTCTCTCTTTCTCGCGCGATATGAATAATTCAAATTTTCGAGTAACCTCGTTATCGTTTGCTGTTTCCGACGCGCTGTTTCAGCTTTTGCCCGCGAGACGGAGAAGACGAAGAAGTAGACGCAGAAAGTGGCCGCGAAATAATAACAACAACTGAACCGAAAGGTGGACGGTTAACTGCTAGGTCCGCTTAGAGCAGACTCACTTGAAATAATCGGCCAATTTGCCGCGAGCGCTTATTATCGGTCGCAGAAAAAGCGGCGTGAAACAACAACAAGCGTCGAGAAAACCGATTCGGAACAGAAGACTAGGGCGTTTCGCCCGCGGGATGAGCTCTTTCGAAGAGAGTACATACTCCTGCACACGTCTCTAATAAATATTCCTTCGCGTGCGAACTCATTACCGACACGTCCGTTCGAGAAACGCTATTGTTTTTTTTTTCTTTCGCAATTGTAAGAACGGAAACAAATCCTCAACGCCGCAGCGAGTGATCGCGAGAGGACGAAATGCTAATTTTTTGATCCTTTACGGAGGATTAAATCATTCCACGAAAGAGAACCCGAGTCGAAATTTAGCGTCTACATTGAACCTCAATTCCTCTTTTTTTATGTAGGAGTAAGAGAGAAAGTAGATCCTACTTCGACGCTGCTATACATCCGAAATTTCCTTTTTTCCTGCTAAAGTTTTAAAGTAGGGTTTAATTCTCAGATCAGACTGCGCATTGCAGGCTCTGATAGGCTCAAAGTACACCGAAAAAATTGTATTCTTGTTTTGAGGAGATATCCCACTTACTTTAAGTATATTTTATACTAAAATAGGCGCCAAGAAGAGTTTCTTATTTTAAGAGCAAAATCCTCTAAATAGTAATATTGATAAGAATATATAATATATACTGATTAAAATATAAAAAGCCTCTATAAAAAAACATATATATCTCACTATCGCGCGCGAAAAAGACTATATTCTTAAATTAAGAATATATTCTTAAATTAAGAATATATTCTTAAATAAAGAATATATTTTTAATTTCAGAAAAATATCATCTAAAATCTTTAAGATTTTTTAAGTATAAAATCTTCTACTTACGAGAATATAATTTTTTCGGTGTAGGAGTAAGAAAAAAAGTAGATGCTACTTTGACGCTGCTTTGACGTCCGAAATTTCCTTTTTTCAAAAATTGAGGTTCAATGTAGACGCTAAATTTCGACTCGGGAAGTTGAAAACGAGGGATTGTCGTCGTAAACGAGAAGAATCGACGAACTCTCCGCGCGCGGGAGAAAAAAGTGCAGCGCGCGGGATTTTACGAGATGGCGGACCGTTAACGGCCGCCGCGCACGTTGCCGAATAAACTCCGAGAAGTTCCGAAAAATTATTATCCGTCGTAAATCCTTCGTTTGTTCTCCCTTTCCTCCAGTATAAACATTTGAGATCGTAATTTTCGCAAAAAAACAAAAAAGAAAAAACCGAACAGCGTGCGAAACAGCCGTAAAACGGGAGAAGTGCGGCAGCTTCTATGTGACGCGTTGAAATTTATTTTCAATTAGATAGCGAGAGGCTGAATCTCTTGTTCTTTATCGTTCCAACTCACGTCGGCAAAAGACCGATTCGAAGGCGTTTGCATTTATCGCGAGCGCATCTTGTTCGCGATCGGAAGAGACGAGAGCGCATCTATTCCCGGTGGCGTTAATTAGCGTGGTAAAGTGACTGATATCATCTTGTTAATCCAAACGAGTCCGTTTCTCTCTCTTTCTCTCTCTTTTGTTTTCTCCTTCTCTTTCGCGAGCGGTAAATTATTTCTTACCGGAAACGCAAGCTCATCGTTGTCGTCGTTCTCAGCTTTGTTCTGCTCGCGTAATCGCAAGATCGCGCGGAATGGAAATTTCGTCGGATTACATCGCGTCGGTGTGTTAGATAGGGTGTGTTAAATTGCCTCGGTCATTCAATTCCCCCCCCCCCCGTCTGCGAGGCGTGTGATGAGTCGCGCGATGAGTTCCGCGAAAATGTGTCAACGAATTTCCTCGCAACAACATCGTCGTCGTAACAAAATCTGTTCGGAGTCTCGCGAATTTCTCTCGAAAGTTGCGACGTTTGTAAATACACGTAAACAAAATAGGAAAACAAAAATACGACAATTTTGTTATCTCAAAAATTATCTCCAAAAAGTTATCTCTACAAATTGCAATTCGATGAATTTTTTAATTTTCTTTTAACGGAGAGCTCTGTGAGAAACGAGCTTTCCAGCTTGAAAACTTCTGCCGAGGGACTGCCCATTACTCGCGCATCCGCGCGTAATTCTTTGTACGGTACTTTTTAATCACGTGACAAAATTTAGCGTCTACATTGAACCTCAAGTTTTGAAAAAAAGAAATTTTGGACGTATAGCAGCGTCAAAGTAGCATCTACTTTTTTTCTTACTCTCCTACACCGAAAAAATTGTATTCTTGTTTTGAGGATATCCCACTTACTTTAAGTATATTTTATAGTAAAATAGGCGCCAAGAAGAGTTTCTTATTTTAAGAGAAAAATCCTCTAAATAGTAATAGTGATAAGAATATATACTGATTAGAATATAAAAAGCCTTTATAGAAAAACATATATATCTCACTATCAAAAAAGACTATATTCTTAAATGAGGAATATATTTTTAAAAAAGAATATATTCTTAATTTCAGAAGAATATCATCTAAAATCTTGAAGAAGATTTTTTAAGTATAAAATCTTCTACTTACAAGAATATAATTTTTTCGGTGTACATAAAAAAAGAGGAATTGAGGTTCAATGTAGACGCTAAATTTCGACTCGGGAAGGCTGAAAAAACAACACGTGACAAAAGTCACGTGACTTTACTTCAGTCACGTTTTTAAGCGCGACTCTGTCGCGCGTGAACTTGGCGCAAGTTACCACCGTGCCTCTTAATTAGCCGATCGCAACGAGAAAGCGCAATTAATAAATCGGAAAGAGAGACGAGAGAGAGAGAGAGAGAGAGAATAAAAAGTAGAGACGCGGGATCTTCTCTGTTATCGCACCCGTGCGTAGACGCGCGTGAAAAGAGCGCGAGAGATAAGATTACGCGACCTGTCTCGTGAAAGAACTAATAGTCGTCCGTGACAATGGGTGATGCGCGCGCTCGCGGCGCTTCCGGTTTCGGGACGAAAATAAGAAACTTTATTTATAACTCGTTTTCTGAGAAAGATAAACGGGAGTTTGTGTGTTTGCGTACTTTATCACTCGCTTCTTTACGTCCACGCGTCACCTGGCGGTCTCGGCGCTTTGAAGATTCGGAAGGAGAGAAGCAAAAGAAGAAACAAAAAAAAAAAAAACACAATTACTTACGACGCTCGGGTGGTTCGCCGTTTGATCGGCGGCGACAATTAATTAAAGAAGAGTCAAGTCGCGGTCGCGTGACCGAAAACTCGGAGAATCGTTGTCGAAATATGTCACGCGTGATGTCGCGGTACAAGAGTCGCGTTGTGTTCTGAATTGATTAAAAAAAAAAACATTAACATTAAACGATTGTCGCAAAAGAGTTTGCGTGCGAGACAATTAACGGTCTTGAATATTGCACAAAAAGTTTATTCCCGTTTTTGAACGTAAAAATTAACACACACGTTACGTCGATTATCGATGATCGAATTTCGTTACGAATAACGATGACGATGATGATGTTTCACCTTCGATGCACCTGACGAGACGCGATAATACACGGGTTTTGTGTATCTTTTTTTTTTTTTTTATACATCAAACGAACCGCAACCGACAGGATGTAAGTGTGTGCACGTCAAGACGAAAAGCGCATGAGAGAGAGAGTCGAACACGGACTTTCGATTATACGCACTATAAATTTTCAAGCCACGCGCCATTAACCCGTCGATAGCTGAAAATCCGGCCGGCGAAGGAATCGACGAATCCTTTTTCGCCGGAAGGTCGGTTGAGTTATTATTTCGCGAAGACGTTTCCGATGCTCCGCGCGCGATTGCGTGAATAATTAGCTGCAACCGAGACAGAGATATATATAGTATATAAAAAAAGATTTATATAGTATATACACGGAAAAAAAAAGTTTGGCTATTATATGGTTAGCAAAAAAAATGGTTGACTCTACGAAATATTTTGTTTCATCAACAAAATGTTTTGTTTTGGCGAAACAAAAATTTTAATAAACTTAACAAATGTTTTTTTGCTGGACATATAATAACTAATTGCTTGCTATTCTAGCAAATATTTTTTTTCCGTGTATATGTATATATATGTATATATGTATAGTATATATATATATGTAAAAAAAGATTTATATAGTATATATATGTATATAATAGCCAGCAATTTTCTCCGCCCGTCTCTCCTTTTCTCTTCTACCTCCGTGAAACAATAAATTTCCGCACTACTTGAGACCCTCGCGAGGGGGGTGGGGAAGAAAGAGATTAAAAAAAAAATTTCCCGGATTAATCGCTCGGCGCAATAAAAACCCGCGATTGGAAATTAATAATTTTATCTCTTAATAAAATAAAAGATATTAAAATAACTATCGCGCTAACAATTGAGAGAAGAAGAAGAAGAAGAGGGCGACCTTCGGGCGGCAATTTATTATCAGCGAGTATAACCGAGGCTCGAGAGGCGAAACGGATGATTTTTGGTTGCACAGACAATACGTCGTAAATGAACGAAATTACACGCGACGCGTCATTAAAAACAGAAAACGTCTTTGAAAGGCCGTGACTGACGAGGCCGAGAAGAGGAGCACAAGTCCGTACTCGGGTTAGGGTACATAAAGAAATCGCGGCGGATAGGATTGCTCTCGTCTGACAAACGTCATCGCGGCCTCCACAACCGATCCGAATCCGATATACGATGGGAGCTCTCAGTCTCGCTCTTCCCTTGACGGTTTTCGTCTATCTGTTGCCATCGGAGACGGTGAGTTTCTTTTTTATTCGAACCCTCTGCTCGTTTACGCGACCGTCGGTTTGTTTGTTTTTTGTTTTCTTCTTCTCAGAACAATGCTGATCTCGGGAAAGTGGCCACGGCGATAACCGATCAATTGAACAATCTCGTCGGCAACGTTGCGAAAGAAATCGACAAGGACGAGATCGAATTCGAGCTTCTGAACGATTCGCCGGAAAACCCGGTGGAAATTAGACCTGTGGCAACGAGAGACGTAGCATCGAAACCGAACGTTGGTTTCCAGTTGAAGGGAAAAATGAAGAAGCACGGTGACACGACGCTTCAGCTCGATACTCAAGCCAAGTGGTTGAATCGCGACGACGTTTCGGACGAACGTAGAAATTTGAAGGAAATTTTATCGAAGGAGGAACTGGTCAAGAATCTCAAAGTCGCGCTTGCGGAAGCGAACGAAAAGAACGCGGCCGCCTTTCGGATATACGTGCCCGATATAAAGAGCCCGTCGACCAGGAGGAAGGTCGCGGGATTGGACGGGAACGACAACTTCGACTACGGCCGCGCGAAGGGGAATTACGTTCTGCTTTGCAGAAAACCGGCCGAGGACGGTTCGATGCAGAAGCTGCGCGGCAAGGACTGCGTGAAGCTGCTGAGGAACGAGCTTTATCTCGAGCACAGCCTGAAGAATCGTAAGGACGGCACGACCAGTCTCATGGGGCTGAAGATCGGATCGAGGACCAACAGCGTGAAGGACTCCGAGAGCGACGAGATCAAGTAAAAAAAAAACGATTTCGAGATCGACGACGCAGTTCGAGCTACATATTGATATTCATGTGTGTCCGCAAAGAGAGAAAATACTAATAATATTAATTGCATGTGTTTCTTTTTGTTTTGTTTTGTTTTTTTCGACGGAAAATGAAATATTTCGATATTTAAAATAAAAAAAAAAACTTACAACAGAAATTGAAGTTGGATCAAAACAAAATTCAAAGTCTCTCTCGGACGTTCGCGCCCGAGCGAGTTTTTCGCATGTATATACACGGAAAAAAAAATAGTTTCCACCACAGCTAAGTACGGTTTGCTGAACTAAATTTGCTGCTGTAGCTATAAAATTTCCTGTTACGTAGAGAAACAGTTTGCTGATATTCCTAAATATATTTCGACATAATAGCAAAATATGTAGATCTTGTAGCTAAAAAGCTTAGGTGTCCATAATTCTACCAAAATTAGGTGTGGTTCCTAAATTTTAGGTAGAATTATGCACCGAAAAAATTATATTCTTGTAAGTAGAAGATTTTATACTTAAAAAATCTTCTTCAAGATTTTAGATGATATTCTTCTGAAATTAAGAATATAGTCTTTTTCGATAGTGAGATATATATATTTTTCTATAGAGGCTTTTTATATTTTTATCAATATTACTATTTAGAGGATTTTCCTCTTAAAATAAGAAATTCTTCTTGGCGCCTATTTTAGTATAAAATATACTTAAAGTAAGTGGGATATCTCTTCAAAACAAGAATACAATTTTTTTGGTGTACGTGTATATATATATATATACACCAAAAAAATTATATTTTCGTAAGTAGAAGATTTTATACTTAAAAAATCTTCTCAAAAATTTTAGATGATATTCTTCTGAAATTAAGAATATATTCTTTATTTAGGAATATAGTCTTTTTCGACAGTGAGATATATATGTTTTTCTATATAGAGGCTTTTTATATTCTAATCAGTATATGTTCTTATCAATATTACTATTTAGAGGATTTTTCTCTTAAAATAAGAAACTCTTCTTGGCGCCTAGTCTAAAATATACTTAAAGTAAGTGGGATATCCTTAAAACAAGAATACAATTTTTTCGGTGTACAAGATCTACATATTTTGCTATTATGTCGAAATATTTAGGAATATCAGCAAACTGTTTCTATGTAACAGGAAATTTTATAGCTACAGTAGCAAACCGTACTTAGCTGTGATAGAAACTATTTCTTTTTTCCGTGTAGTTTTCGCTCTTCGTACACAACCGGGGGACTTTAAGCATGACGCGCAAGACCTTTACGCACCCTTTTATAAATTCCACATTACCCTTGCCCGTAAAGAAAAAGGATTTCAGATCCGGTTCGTAGGTCAATTCCCTCGACTCGAAGGTTGGAGAGCGTGTGACAGAACGCCGTTAAGACACAATAGATCATTTCAAGTGTGGTTGCGGCATATAATTAATCTTTGCAACGGCAGCCGTGCGAAATATTTGCGGCGATCGGCGGACTTCGCGCGCGCGCGCGTAGAACAAAATTCTAAAGAGATTTTCCGCTCGCCTTTTGTCTTCTTCTTCGTCCGAGCGTGTCGATTGTGTAGCTTGTAAAGCTAGCAAGAAGAATCGCAAAAAGAGACAGATCGCGAAGTCAGTCGTCGGGACGGGAGTTTCCGTCGCGGTACGTTACGTAATCCGCGTTACTGTGTCCGATAATTCTTCGAGTTGGACAAAGTTTGTCTTTTGCACAACGACGCGACGATCGAAGTCGCGTCGTTTGTTGGAGGGTTACGTGATCGCGTCTATTAAGGCGCGATATATAGGACTCTCTCTCTCGCGTATAGACTCTCCGCGCGTACAACAATGCAACGCGAGATCGTTGCGCGATTGTTGTTGGTTGTTGTTTGCGCGAAGCGAAACCTCGTTCGGTCTCTCGCGTTCTCGACGTTGTTATAATTAACGCGATGCAACGAGACGTCGAGTGCGATCGGAAAGAAAGTATTCTTCCTAATTGCGACACGTCTTCGTTACGAGATCGCGCGATTTCTCATCTCTTCCAGAGAAGAAGCGAAGCTTTCGTTGCGCAAAGTTTTTTTTTTTGAAAAGATTTCGACGTTATCGATTGCGTCGAAAATATACCATTGCGCGAAAGAATAAAAATTCCGTGCGAGAAACTGGAACAGATACTTTTGTGATCGTCGCCGAAGTGTTCCGGCTTGTGCGCAAAAGCTGTACAAGTGCCGGCGCGACGGCGACAATGTAACAATTGGGGCAGAAGCCCAATCTGGGAGGTTAACTCGGCTGGAAATACACTCGATTGACAAAGACGTGGCTAGGTACTTTGTTCGGCGACGATTCATGTGTGTTTGCGCTTAATTGTTTCTAGTTGAATACAATTTCAAAAGTTGTTTCACGATGAAAAGCTTTCGCCGCAATCGACGCGACAAAGGACTCTCCGATTTTTAATTCCACGTTTAATTGATTGTAATTAAAAAAAAAAAAAAAAAAGATCGAAAACTGTTTCGAACTTTTTTTTGCGACGAGTTTCGTCAAATTTCGAAGAGATTTTTTGCTTCGAAAAATTAACGCAAAACGCATCGGATCGACGTTTGCGCGCGATTGCGCAAACAATTATCGATTGCAATATTAATTATTTTTTGCTCGACCGAAATTCGTTGCTCGAGAGAAACGACGTGTAAAAACAATCCACGCGTATTTTTAAACACGTCTCTCGCTTTGTCTCGACGATCGATAAATTTAATTACATCGCGAGCGCGGCCATTCTTTCACCAGAAGGAGAAAAAAAGTGTGTCGAAGGAAAAACTCGCTTTATTGCCCGAAATCGCGCTACTGCGCGATCGATTTCCTCCCTCTCCCTGTTATTATTGCTCTATCTTCTTGAAATTTATTGCTACGATAATGCGATAAGATTGCGCGCGACAAGAGATATTACACTTCTGTTTCTTCTCGCCGATAAATTCCGCCGATAAGCCTGGTGTTACACACATCACATCACATCCAATCGTGTTTTCTTTCTTTACTAATATATGTAACAACAATTACGCGATCTCACGAGGAATGTTAAAATTCTCTCCGACGAGCGGAAAAAACGCGCGCGCGCGCGCGGGAGGCGAAAGTTGCATTTCCGGCGAAACAACGCGGCGCGACCGGTCGAATGGAAAACCGGTAGAATAGAACGGAATGTTAAAAAAAAAGTCTCTCTAATCTAGATCGCGCGCAAATAATTTAGGTGAATTTGTTTTGTTTTTTTTTTTTTAATATAAAATCCCGTGTATTTCACACACCGGGAAAAAAAGATAAATCGTCGAGCGAACTGTGTTTCGATCGGCGAAGATTCTCGAGAATGTGTGTGTTTAATTCACACGGCACACATTTTTTTGCGAAGTGTGTCACGGACTTTATAATCTCGCGAATTATTTAATAAATATTACGCGATACTCGTCGACGTAGAAAAAACCTACACAAAATATATATATATATAGAACGATCGTCTCCTCGAGCAGAGAGACCGCGCCTCTAAAACTCGTTAAAATCGACGATGACGAGAATTCGATCGGCAACCGACGCATCGACCGGTCCCTCCTTTCCGGGCCGATTGAGCGCGCGCGCGCTTAACGCCGCACACCGTATATATATTAAATTTCGCGAATGAAGGCGAAACCGGATGACGGGAGAGACAATTCGCGAAAATTGCATCTGGCGCGCGTAAGAGCCCCGGCGACGCACGTAGGCAGCAGCAGAGAGAGAGAAGCCCTTTTTCTTCTGCCTACGTGCACGACCGACTGATTATTCGACACGACGGGCTCGTCGCCGCCCCACGGCATTCAGCCGTCTGGACGTTTTATGTAACACGATTCTCGTAATCGCTATCCTCCGCCGGCGTGACCGATACCAAAGGATAGGCCTCAAAGATGGCCTCTCCTCTCTCTCTCTCTCTCTTTCTTTTTCTCTCTTTCTCTCACTCGCTCTCTTTTCTTCTCTCTCTTTCTCATCGCTGTCAAATTTGTGCGGTTCCTCGCGCGACAAATATCGCCCTCGCCGACGACGGTAATACGGTTTCGCCTCGCGATCGCGAGATCGGAATTAAATTTAACTAAAGTGCGTACTCACGATAAGAACGATGGTCTTCGAGGAAGTTGCGCACGGGGTCCAGCGATCGGCTATTCTTCCACCACCTGACGTCTCCGAGGTGTCTGGCGCGCGCGCCACTTGCTGCTGCTGTTTCGCCGTTTCTGAAGAAAGCGTTTCAACGCTCAGCGGCGGGGTCGAATGCACGAAAGATCGAACACGTCCGGAACGACAGACGGGGACGTGGATGCGCGGGAGTAGTCGTGTAGGGAGGAAATGCGAGCACCACCACCGCGACAACCGCGTAAACAACCGCGGTTCTTACAACCCGGGGGACACCACCGCGCGTACACGAATCGACCGCGATCAGTTGTCGTAAACACTGGTCGCCATGCTGCCGAGGCACCTGTCAATACGGCTGCGCGCCGGCGCGAGCGGCTAGTGGCGCCAGCGCGCGGCCGCCCGACGTACCACTTGCTCGCCGAGCAGTCGGCCATTTTGTTCGGGATCGTCGCGCGGCGAACACGGTTCTCCGTCACGGCCGGTGTTTCTTTCTCGCCTCTCCGATGGGGGATCGATTGTTTTTCAGGTATTATACAGTCGGTACGTTATCCGGTAGCAAAGTCGCGTTATCTCGCGTCGGGGTGAAATCGCGCAAACACGCGATGTTTCACTGTTTCCGGAACGGTCGAAGTAGCGTCTCTCGCTGTGTCGAAATCTACGCGCGCGTAGAACAAACGCCGGTAGTGTCGAACAAAAAACGTT
The DNA here is from genome assembly GCF_002006095.1 of Pseudomyrmex gracilis. Lineage (NCBI taxonomy): Eukaryota > Metazoa > Arthropoda > Insecta > Hymenoptera > Formicidae > Pseudomyrmex > Pseudomyrmex gracilis. Next base: position 40,055 of record NW_018020717.1, read on the forward strand.
TACGACGGTCGTCGTTTGATTTGACGCGTTCGCGATCGCGTTTAGTCGCGTTTATTTTCACGAAATTCGCGGTTTTATTAGCGCGATGAGTGTTTCGAAACGATGTTTCCGAGGAGGAGAAAGTCCGGAACGCGCACCGATCTGAAGTTGGCGCCTATCGAGCCGCGGATTGGAACACGCCGTGATGGTAAGTTCGAATTCGCACTTATCATCGTACAGTATTCCAGAAGTCTGTTTCTCGATTGTTGCGCTTTTTTTGTTGTTGTTTTTTATTTTCAATGCGATCGCAATGAGAAAACAGATAATTTGTGTTAATTAATTTTTTTTATCTCGCGCATATTTACGAACAAAGTGATTTTTAAAATGAAAACAAGTAAAAGTTCAAATATATTTGCGTGTTTTTTGTCGGAATGTCACACAAAGACGGAAAAAATAAATATATAACATATCTATGATATATTATCACGCGTGTATATATAATATATACATATATATATATATATATGTATCTATATATATATATATAATTTATACATCATTTATATATCTTAAAATATACATATATGATTTTTATTGTTGATGTTGTGTGAAAGCGTACACGGTGTGTTAGTCGATAGAGAGAAACAAAAGGAGAGAGAGATTCTGGCATGTGTATAATATTTATATATAATATATATATGTATAATTGAGATAATAAATTAAGATTACACAATAAAATAATAATAATAATAATAATAATGAATGAACACACATCACATATCGAAAAATGAGATATGTAGCAGCACAATAAATTCCCCTGGAACAAAATTATTGTTGCTCTGGCAACACATCGCGTCGCGATGCAATAATATGTATATATATATATATATAATATGTATAATATATTTTTAAGAACGACGGGCGCAATAGTGTGTGTGAAAAAAAAACAAATGGAATCACGTCATACAATGCAATGATTAATGCTACAATAAATAATAATGAGTCTATTACCGTCAAAGTATGTACGTGCGAAGATTATATCGAAAAGGACTATATCGATACGCGACTGGCAATCCTTTCTCCATATATTTTAGAAAAATATTGATTTCGATTTTTTCTCAAGTAAAAATTATCCGAACGATTGCTCATTCGTCGATGTTTTTGTTTTTGTTTTTTTTTTTTTTTTTTAACGCGCAATACCTGATTAATTATCGCGAAGCAGCGAAATTTTTTTGGCGCGGATCACTTCGCGGCGCTATTTTCCGAGAAAGAATCGGCAATCGCGATAATATTATCGTAGAAATAGCAGTAATAATACAATAACAATGAAAATTGCGACTGGCAAGATGCTCGTTTTCCGTCTGTGGAAATTTGTTTCGGGTCGATTGATGCGGTCGATATTGAACGTTCGAAAATTTTTTATCGCAAATTATTCTCGCGTATCGCGCTCTATTATCTCGTTCGAGCGGCGTGATAAACATTTCGTGAATTGAAAATTTATCGAATAACGTGTGATTGATTCGTCGAGCGATTGAAAACATTTCGAGAGGCGCTCGTAAACAACACAGACAAAAAAATTTTCTGTCGGAAAATTCTGTGCAATGTTAAATCGAATTTCACCGATCGATCGCTCTCTCGAGTCGTTTTCTCTCGTCGTCGTGTTAATTATCAGTAATATCAATAGAGATAATTTTTCGGCTCTTCCGTAGGTTGGCCGCACACCCCGTGATACTTCTTCGTTACGAGACTTCGGCTGCGGCAGTTCTCGATCTCCAGGAAGCACTCGTTGCTGTACGTCATCCCGTCGGTGCCGCACACCGGGTCGTAATAAGGCGGACAGATCTTCTGGCAGCCGCGGAAAAGAAATCCTTGGACGCATCGCTTCATAGGCACCACGTAAACATGTTTACTGAAACGGGAATCAAAGGTCAGTTTTTTTTTTCTCGCTGTTTGAGAGTCGAAATAATTAAACTACTACGGTAAAAACGGACGTTTTAAAAACGACGAAATATCGCGTAAATTAATTGCATCTCGACACAACTGCACCGAAAAAATTGTATTCTTGTTTTGAGGATATCCCACTTACTTTAAGTATATTTTGTACCAAAATAGGCGCCAAGAAGAGTTTTTTATTTCAAGAGGAAAATCCTCTAAATAGTAATATTGATAAGAATATAAAAAGCCTCTATAGAAAAACATATATCTCACTATCAAAAAAGACTATATTCTTAAATAAAGAATATATTCTTAAATAAAGAATATATTCTTAAATAAAGAATATATTGTTAATTTCAGAAGAATATCATCTAAAATCTTTAAGAAGATTTTTTAAGTATAAAATCTTCTACTTACAAGAATATAATTTTTTTGGTGTATATATATATATATATACACGTACCGAAAAACTTGTATTCTTGTTTTGAGGAGAGAGATATCCCACTTACTTTAAGTATATTTTATACTAAAATAAGCGCCAAGAAGAATTTTTTATTTTAAGAGGAAAATCCTCTAAATAGTAATATTGATAAGAATATATACTGATTAGAATATAAAAAGCCTCTATAGAAAAACATATATATATTTCACTATCGAAAAAGACTGTATTCTTAAATAAAGAATATAATCTTAATTAAGAATATCATCTAAAATCTTGAAGATTTTTTAAGTATAAAATCTTCTACTTACAAGAATAAAATTTTTTCGGTGTGGTTTTTGCCGCACATTTGTGTAATCGTCTCGACATTGAAGTTTTGTTTTTTGCTGTTACATTCGATGAACACACAAGCGTGTCGAACGCGTTAGAAAGCGATCGGAAATAGAGAAGATCGCTCGTTTGAAAAAGAGAAATATAGGTCGCGCAAAAAGACGCCGACGACGTTCTGACTTTCAGGTTTGCCTCAATTGTGTGTTCAATAACACGCGCTCGCGGGAAGTAGGATACTTTCCTTTTGCACGTTTGAACCGCGCGGCGTCAAAAATATCGCGCGCGGCAACCGCATGGAGAAAAAGAGAGAACTGGTTTGGTATTTCCCTAATGGGACGTTTATCGACGAATAAATCGCGCAAACGGACTCTTTCATCGAACACTCTCGCGACGCTCGGACTGACCGTTTCTCGAAGAATTTATCTGATAATTTCTTCAATAGAACGTTCTCTCAAATATATCGTGTGTTTGAAAACTTTAAAACGAAATTATTTCATTAAAAAGAAGATGCGATTAATTAACGCGAAGAGACTCTCCAGACACGCTTTTGAGAATTATAAATAAGAAATTGTAGTAATTAAAACCTGTGAAGTGAGAGGGGAGGATTTGCCCCCGGAGTATATCCTCTGGGGAGTAAAAGTCAAGCGCTTTTAATAAACTAACAAGGGTTAGTTTATTAAAAGTGCTCGACTGGGAGAGAGAGATATATATATATATATGGCATAGTTGTCGAACAAAAGCGTTGTAATTCTCTCTCCCTTCCTCCCCCCCCCCCCAAGTGGGGAACACGCGAATATGATGTCTCGCGGTCGGACGGGGCTCACCCGCAATTGTCCCTCTTCATCTCGCACTCGTTACGATAGAGCTTGTTGTCGGAACCGCAAACAAACTGACGTTCCCCGCTGCAGATCTGGTTGCAGAGCGCGGTGGTGCGACAATGTTGCGCCGGAACTTGAACCACCCTCTGGCCGCAGGTCTCACGCCGCAGATGGCACAGGGACCTTGAACGCAATATATACGGGTTGCACATGACACATCGGCAAACACGCTTCCTTTGTTTCGCGAAACCGCTCTATTTAATAATTCCCTTTAACGACCACGTCTTCTAAAAACGTACGTTACGTTCAGCTCGAACCATCCCTCGAATGAATATCGACGTTCGTTCGAATCTTCGATTTTTTCGATCGCGATTTTAAGTCTTTAGCGTCAAATAATTTGAGGAAATTTTAATTTAAGAAAGAGAATTGTAATTAATTTATTAGGATGTAAAAAATATTATGTCTCGTGTTTTCGTTCGAATCAAGAATGAGAACGAGAGAGAAAAATAATGACTCGCGAAGGTCTCTCGCCGGCCCTAACGGCCGTTCGAGACTTATGCGCCCTTAAAACCGTCCGTCGAGGACGTTTAGGCCATCCGAATGACGCTCTTAATCACCGATAAACGTTGCCGTCGCTTCCACAAACTGGTTCCTCGGGTACTTCGGCGCAATCTTCGGGGCACTGTTCGGTCTCCTTCAAGGTCGTGCACTCGCCTACGTGAGCCAATTGGATGCCCTTTCTAAAACGCATCAAAGTAGCGACAAAAAAAATTTATTTATTTTTTTTATCGTCGGGTTAATTCAAAAACGTTTTGTCAAATTTGTTAGAAAAATTATTTTTTGTAAATTTGCGCGGGACGGCAGTTTTTTTTTTTTTTCCAAACGCACTTACAAGCAGGCCGCCACGTTCAAGTGGCACTGATTCGGGTACGTGTTCGCGTCGCTACCGCAAACCGGATCCACCTCGCTTCCGCACCTCTGCTGCTGCTTCATGCACTTCGTCAGCCGGGATCGACACTTCTCGAAGTCCGCTACCGTTACTTTTCGTCTCGCGTGTCTGTTGATTAACACTTAGCTTAAAGATTCGTGACCGGTTATTCGTGACGAGGAAGTGGCCAACTTTTACTTTTTGAGCGAGCGCGTTGTTTTTGATGATAAGTTATCGCACGATCACATTATACCTATCTCGATTAATATTACCTTCTCGCACGTAGATAAGCGATTGCGCTTTTTTACGCTACGTACGAACAAGACGAATACGCACCCGCAGTTCAGCATTTGCATCTCGCACTCGTTCCTGTATATATTTCCGTCCGATCCGCAGACCGACACTTCCGGCTCGTTCTTGCAGTCCAAGGGACACGCGTTGCTTCCGGACGTCCGTTCCCGAGACACGCAGAACGACATCGGCACCTCGAATACGTGCTTGCTAGAGAGAAAGAGAGAGAGTGAGTGAGTTCGAAAACACAGAGAATCAATAAAATCGCGACACAAACAATCGCGTGTCAACGATAGAATTTGTCGGAGACAATTTCGCACCGACAAATTTCGATCGAATCATTGAACCACGTAGTTATGTCGCGTATTGATAAATCAGCGTGCGATATCGAGGAACGAAATTAATAACGGAGGGAGAAAAGAAGATTAGCGTGATTGAGAGGCAAACGAGACAGCCTCGAGTGCGCTTCAAGCTGCGCGTAGGGTTTTGTAACGAAGATTATGGGGAAGTAATTCATAAATGAATTAAGAGCGCGTATGGGATGTGTGTGTGTGTTGCAACAAAAAGAGAAGGGAGAGGAGACGGATGGGAGGGGATTACGAGAGCGAGATTTTTGCCCAGAAGGGTCCCGACGGGGGATGATTTCAGCGCGGGATTTGTCGCGGTTTCGCTGCTTACCCGCAGTTCTTCGCTCGCATTTTGCAGGTGTTCGAGTATAAAATGCCGTCGCTACCGCAGGCAGGCTTGGCACCACGCCAGCACGATTCACGACAATGTCTTGTGGTCTGGCAGTGCTTCTTATTTGTACGCACGACGCCTTGGCTGCGAAAGGGCAAAGAAAAAAAATTCAAAATCGCTCCTGCGACCAGACTCTACCACGTAACTTTACGTTAGACTCTTTTTTTTTTTTTTTTTGCGCGCGCGCGCTGAATATATACCGTGTGTCATATTGTATATTTTACGAGACGGGAAACTAACTACAACAGAAACAGTCAATTCTTTTCGCGCGAAAAAAACATACACCGAAAAAATTATATTCTTACACCGAAAAAATTGTATTCTTGTTTTGAGGATATCCCACTTACTTTAAGTATATTTTATACTAAAATAGGCGTCAAGAAGAGTTTCTTATTTTAAGAGGAAAATCTTAATAGTAATATTGATAAGAATATATACTGATTAGAATATAAAAAGCCTCTATAGAAAAACATATATATCTCACTATCGAAAAAGACTATATTCTTAAAT
>NW_018020717.1:46257-48935 GCF_002006095.1 Pseudomyrmex gracilis
GTAATATTGATAAGAATATATACTGATTAGAATATAAAAAGCCTCTATAGAAAAACATATATATCTCACTATCGAAAAAGACTATATTCTTAAATAAAGAATATATTCTTAAATAAAGAATATATTCTTAATTTCAGAAGAATATCATCTAAAATCTTTAAGAAGATTTTTTAAGTATAAAATCTACTTATAAGAATATAATTTTTTCGGTGTATAAGTAGAAGATTTTATACTTAAAAAATCTTCTCAAAGATTTTAGACGATATTCTTCTGAAATTAAGAATATATTCTTTATTTGAGAATATAGTCTTTTTCGATAGTGAGATATATATATGTTTTTCTATAAAGGCCTTTTATATTCTAATCAATATTATACTAGAGGATTTTCCTCTTAAAATAAGAAACTCTTCTTGGCGCCTATTTTAGTATAAAATATACTTAAAGTAAGTGGGATATCCTCAAAACAAGAATACAATTTTTTCGGTGTATAAATGATACATACATTTCGTTATCTTTATGCGATTCTTTTCTCGTTAAAGAAATATAAATACTGAAAAAACAATGACAAAAATGAAACAAATAAAATGAAAAACAAGTATAAATTAATCAAAATGCAACTCGCGTCGGGGATCAGATAGATTTTTTTTTTTTACCCGCAAGTGAGCAGTTTCATCTGACACGTGGACTTGTAGACGTTTCCGTCGCTTCCGCAAACAGGTCCGTCTAGGGGCGCGATATCGCACGAGACCGGACAGTTCTCCCGATGGGCCGAAATATTGTTGCAAGGTCCGAGATGAGACAGCTCGATTCCGACCCGACAGATCTCCACCCTGAGCATGCACTTGTTCAAGTAGGTACGCCCATCGGTGCCGCATACAGGATCCTGATCGCCCGAACAGCGGTGCTCGCACTTGCTACCGGATGACCTCAGGCAAGCCGTCTTCTCCGTGGCCACGGTAACGCCTAAACGAGCACACGATGGGCGAAATAATATGAGATAAGCGGATAGATTTAGCGCGAATCATCAAGCGAAACGAGATCTACGCATGTACATATACTTCAAACATATATATATATATATATATATACACATATGTACACCCTACGACCTCGTTGTCCGCGCGCAACGAACAAATCACCCGATCGCTCTGGCGCGAGCGCAAATAGTTTCGTCTCTCTCTTTCTACCCGGGGATCTAGGAAATCGCGTTTCGTTTTCCAAGACGCGTGTAATTTATCGCGACCATTTATTTTACGTATGAGCGGATCCTCGTTACACCGCTATCGCGCATAAAGAAAGAGAATACGACAGGAAATCTCTTCATCGTGTGTTTGCGCGCGCGCGCGCGCGCGCAATATATCGCGTAAGAAAACGAGTATGTAGTTGGAAGGTCACGTTATTTCCGCGATTCTATGAGCGCGCGATTATATTTCTCGATAAAACCGCTTAGCAAACGGACCTTACGGGTGCGCTATTCTTGTAACAACGTTCGGTTAATACGCAAAACGGGAATACGAAAATCACATACGCGGAACTTCGTGTGTGTAATACACGCTAGTAGCGGGGGACCTACCGCGAGAGATATACTTCCCGGGCGAAAGAGGAAACTCCGCAATCTCGCGCGGCCGAGCGAACCGGAGCGAGCGTGTGTACACGCGCTACGTACTGTAATAACTATTATAATTAAAATCGTCTTACCCTTTCCACACATCTTCTTCCGCATTTCGCACTGCGACGCGTATATGACACCGTCGCTGCCGCACACGGGCTCGCCGCTCGGCGGGCATATTCTGGGACACGCACCGGATGCATAATCTAATGTGCGAAAAGTTTACGTACCGACGTTAATGAGCGTAACAAGAAGACCTAAATAATTATCTCAAGTAGATAAAACAAAAGAATTAACAAATTATTTGCACGCGGTCTTGTCTCTCTTCCGGAATTTAAATTTTCCGGGAGACGTCCGCAATGCGTTTCCGTCACCGTCTTGTTCAAGTCGGTTTTTTTAAATACAATAGTTATGTTAATTACTTCAACATCTCTGTGCAAGAATTTTTTTTACATATAATTGTACAGACTATATATATATATATACACTGAGAAAAAAAAGTTGAAGTAACAAAATAGTATTCGATTCAACTATATGCAGCGGTCACGGGATGTCAATGAAATATTGTTTAATGTAAGAGGATATCATGTTTCAATAGATATAATAATTAGATTATACCGAAAGACAATATATATAGTTGTTTTAACAAAATTATAATTTGCTTAAATACAGGTAACTTTGAATGTACAACACAATGGGACAACACAATATTTTGTCTGCTTATAAAAATAAGCAGTTTGATTAAATGAAATGCTTGGTACAAAGAAATTCAGATTATATTCAATTAAATTAAATGAGAATTGCCTATTTCATCTTTTTTAACAGTATCTTTTATTTNAAATTATCACAACTTATGTTCGACAAAACAATTCATGGTTTGGTGAATTAAATATGTTCATTACCACTATTGTTAATTCAACTTGTACGAATTTGTTATCTTTATTACCATATGCTTGAATTAAAAAACCAAGTATTTCAGATAACAAACTGAAACTCAACTAAACGCATTCAGTTGAGTTAATAGTATTTTTTTCTCAGTGTATATATACAGTCTACATATATATATATA
>NW_018020717.1:49085-51927 GCF_002006095.1 Pseudomyrmex gracilis
TATATATATATATATATATATGTATATGTATATATATATGTATATATGTAGAGAAAACTATTTTCGAATCAAGTAACTCGTCAGATTATTTCTCGCGAACAATACAACGTGAGATCTTTTTTGCGATTTTTTTGCACAATACAAACGTCTCTTAATCTCTCGCTCTCGAGCGTTCCGCGTTGCATACGTCTGAGTACTGTTAGAAAAGCGAAATTTCGCGGCGCGTAAACGGTACTCTCTCGGTAAAAAAAAAAAAAAGAAAAAAAAAAAGAAAAGAAAAGAAAAGGAGTCTAATAACGTTTACAGTTAGACGTTTCGTTTTGTTATGCGCGCCATCCGTGGTAACACATACCTCGGCGCGCATTATTAAGAGCGCCACGTCTGTTATATCGTAATGACATAATTGTAATATACCGAGTAATGCTCAAACACACACGCGTATATAACGCCGTCGGGTTAGAGACATCCAGGAGAGGAAGTTAAGTCAAACACAAGCAAAAACCAAATACCTGGCTAAGTGGAGGAAGTGAGTCATATTATGCGCGCCTTTAACTAACGCGCGTGTAATGCGGAGAATATAACTTAGAGAGAGTCTCTCTCTATCTCTCGTCGCGAGAGATCTCTCGCGGTGCGCGAAAAACTCTGATATCGAATGTCCCAGGATATTGCGATGCATTTCGCGTAGGAAGTCCATTAGATAATTGAACGCGCGAGAGAGAAATCCCCTCCCTCCCCCACCGAGACCATCTCGCGGAAACGTTTATACGTGCGCGATACGTATCGAAGTTCATCATCGCATCGCGCGCGTCTTTTATTATCGAACGAAGGCTCCGCGCGCGGTTGAAACTTCAACATCTTTTGCGAGAAATTTCGCGTCTCCCGGACGATATTCGACGACGATCATCATTCCGCCATTCAGAGTCCGCGGGATAAGGTCATAAAGGTGTACGAAAGCGGCGTGTAAATCGCAGTCGAGCGGTCTCGGGAAATATCGAAATCCCGGAATATTACCTCGCGGTGTTTTTTTTTTTTTTTTACGAGTGAGCAAAAGGTTGCTGCCGTGTGCCGGGGAGATCGTACCATCGAGGGGCTCTCGCGCACGAGGCATTATGGCACGTACACGGAGGATGCGCGAGAAAGCAGTATATTAAATCGTTAACGGAGTATTCTGCATGGACAGAAATATACGCAGGCCGCATTGAGATGATATTTAAGCCCGCGCGGTTGAAGAGAAACGCGGCAAAAGAGAAGAGGGATGTAACGTAATTTCCCGACATGGGACTCCGTCTCTCTCTCTCTCTCTCTCTCTCGTCGTCGCTCTTTTTGGCCATGCCGTATAGCGTTTATCCCGCGCACACGGAGATTCTCTGTCGAAACCTTAATTACTTCCGGTTGACCGTCCGTGGAGGCAGAGATCTCCGGCCGTCTCGGTCCAGCGCTCGTCGGGTCAACAGCACGCGGGATTTACGGCGCTCGTTTTGTACCCGGATCGCATAATACATAACAAATTTATAAAATCGGACCGCGGCGTTTCGCGGTATATATACACACACACACACACTTTTTTCTAACTCGCGCGCGAGTTTTAATGCGCGTTTATTTATTTAAAATTCCGCGAGAGAGCAAATACATAGCGCGCGCTGATTAGCAACAACGCAAACGGTTCCGCGTCGCTGCCCGAATGTTGCGTCATCATCATCATCATCATCATCATCGGACGACGAAAATTGACATCCTTTCGAATGCAGCGCGAATAATGGAGTCTTTCACTTAACACAACCCCCCGTCATTTTCGACCTCTTTCGATCTGCGCGTGCGTCGAATATAATCGGACAATCGAATTGTTCGAAACCGAGAAATTTCGTGAAATCGAGGACGTGAACGCGAGACGCGCGAAAAAAGTTTTCTTGCATTATGACAGCTTTAATTACGCTGATTACGATCTATCGAGCGACGCCGCTAATTAACTCGCGCCGCGATATAAATCGAGTCGGCAACGATGTCTAAATTAAATTCATCGACGACAGAGGATCGTTTCTCGAGAGGCCGAAAATGTTGCATCGCGAAAGATTTTTTTCTTTTGTTTTGTTTTTTCAAGTTGTTCAACCGGGCGCGTCGGGGAATCGATCGCGCCGCGCTGCCCTGTAACCCGCTCTGTCTATCGATCATTTCGCTTTTTTAATTAAGCCGCTCGATTGCGCGCCGCGCCTACCTTCATCATTTCCGCCGTAGAACGCGGGACGGAATAATAATTACAAAGAAACGCGCGGGGCGCTACTGCTCGTCGGGCATTTCGCGCAAAATCGATTCGGACGATATCACGCCGCGGTGCAATAATTGCTCCAATCAATCACACAACTTGAACCATAAAAATTCTTAAATAATATTTTAAAGGCTCGTGAAAATTTCAAACGAGAATATAAGGCCGACACGAACCGTTCACAGGATGTTGAGCGGAACTTGTACGTGTATACATATATGTATATGTATACACCTACGACAAGTTCACTTGTAAATTTTTTACAAGTGAGTTTTTTTTTTTTTGAACTTGTCATAGGTGTGTACATATATATGTACACCGAAAAAATTGTATTCTTGTTTTGAGGATATCCCACTTACTTTAAGTATATTTTATACTAAAATAGGCGCCAAGAAGAGTTTCTTATTTTAAGAGGAAAATCCTCTAAATATATAGTAATATTGATAAGAATATATACTGATTAGAATATAAAGAGCCTCTATAGAAAAACATATATATCTCACTATCGAAAAAGACTATATTCTTAAAGAATATATTCTCTTTATTTAAGATATATTCTTTATTTAAGATATATTCTTTATA
>NW_018020717.1:52072-55065 GCF_002006095.1 Pseudomyrmex gracilis
GAATATATTCTTAAATAAAGAATATATTCTTAATTTCAGAAGAATATCATCTAAAATCTTTAAATAGATTTTTTAAGTATAAAATCTTCTACTTACAAGAATATAATTTTTTCGGTGTATACACGTACAAGTTCCGCTCAACATCCTGTGAACGGCTCGTACCGGCCTTATATGCTCATTTGATAAAAATTCTTTATTAATATTATTATTTGTGACATTTCATTTCTCGCCGATTTTTCGCCGAAAAAAAATTCGAAACTCTCTGAAAGAGAGAACTTTTCGCGAGAGAAATTGGCGAGGGAACAAAATTATTCGTGCGCTCAAATTTCCACAAGCAATATGATCTTGCAATATATTTTTGCAACGAAGCACTTTGCTAATCCTCGTCTTGTTCGCGCGCACAATTTTCCGCCGTGTTATTTCGCGAAATATTCGTCCCGCAAAGAGCAAGTACAATGACTTCGGTATGCTAATCGATCGAGCGTATGCGGAAGCGACCGACCTTGCGGTGTGAGAACATCTCGGAACTGTTATTGTTGTTGCGCATCCCGCGCATAAGTTCCCACGAAAAAAATCGAGAGATCAATAAGAAGAAGAAAAAAAAAAAAAGAGAGAAGAAGAGAGATGAACCGATAAACCCGTTAAATCGTCACCGTATCGTCGCGTTTTGCGGTAAACGAGTAATCTCTCTTCCCTATCTCGCCAACGCCGGGAGGGAGATTTCTATCTAGGAGGTTCGTTTCGCAGACGACGCGACTGTGCGGACAAGTCGTTATTCTCCCCGACATGATTAAATGAATCAATTATGCCAATAAGCAGCGAACGTCTGCGGGACGAGCGGCGATCGGCGATTGGCGAACAATGCAGATCGAATTATATACCGACGAGTAGAAGCTGTGCACGGGTCGCGCGCGTGCATGCACGCGGGTACGATGCACAATGAATGCGCCCGGGTAGAGAAGAGAAGAGAAGAATGAGGAGGAGGAGGAGGAGGAGTAGGAGGAAGAGGAGGAGGCCAGAGGGAAGCCAGGGACGCGCGCGAGAGAGGAAGGCGTATGCGGGTCGGTGAACCGCGGCAAGGATGCACCGGCGGTCTCGGGTGGATGCTGCTCTCTCTCTCTCTCTCTCTCTCTCTCTTTCTCTTTCTCTTGAGATTTTTATCCTCGAAACGAGAGCCCGAGGAGGCGACCAAGTTGAGCGCGGAGTCGCGCGAGCGCACGTTTGCCGAGATCGATAACGGCTGAAATAAAGATCGGCTTAACGAACCGGAACGACGTTCATATCTGCGAATGAACTACGCCGTGTCGACTCGTAAATAAAACGATAAACGTCAGCCCGTCTTCGTTCTTCGTGCGCGCGCGCGATGTCTATGCCCGGAGAAGAAAGAAAAAAAGCGACCTTTATCTATCTTTCTTTCTCTCAGTTACAACTACAGAGAATAGTATCGACTCCGCGATGACTGTAGAAAGATCGAGCGCGATTCGATCGATTTCGCCCCCCAACGAGGGGGGGATTACCCTCTAGAATCTCTCTTCCCTCCGCGTTTCTTTCACACTTGATTTATTATTCCCCCGTCAATCTCACCCGTCGGCGCGGACGGATTCGATTTCGCATCGAGGGAAAATCGGTCTGCGACAGGAGATGGAAAGATCTCGTCGCGAAAAAAAAACCAGAAGTAGAAGAGTGAAAATCGGGCGATAGTCGAGAGTCGAGAGAGAGAGCTTTGACGATCGGCGTGTGTATTAACATTTGCTACATGTTCGTCTTATCATACGTATTGCGTTGTATTTACGCGAATCGGCTCGTGCCGTGTTTTCGCGTCTCTTCCTCTCTCTCTTCGATTCCTCGAGAATCGGTATTCGCGCTCGGCGCGAATACTCGTTAGGCCGCGTGACAAATCGGAGGAAGCACCTCGTGCGTGTGCACCCGCGGCGACCGCCGATCGCGACCGCGCTCAAATAGATTTAAGCATTTTTTTTAACGCGCAGGCGTGCCGATATAGCGTACCGTTATCTCGGTAGTGCCTCGCGCGAGAGGCTATTTCGAGAGAGGAAGCTTAAATACGCTTCGTCGTTACGGAGAGAAGTCACCGCGCGCTTTTCTCTCGCTGAGAATCGAGACTCGCCGCGACTTTACGATTATTGGACAGCCGACGCGACAAGATAATCGTCTCGCGGCTAAATGTTACGTTTTACCTCCGACAAGCAATACGCTTCGCAGTTCAGAAGCACATCGCTGCGCGTTTATCTCGTTAAACTTAATCCACCGTGACTGTGCGCGCGCTTCGAAAACACGATTAGGGTTGCGATCTCTCTCTCTGTTCGAGAAAGTCGTTCCTTCCTTTGAGATAAAACAGATCGCTCGCGAGAAATAAATCCAACGCGAGAGAAGTATAAATTATTCAATCCTTCGATGTGTCGTTGAACACATGAAACATCGATATACGTAACGCAAAGTTCTGCGTTTCAAGTTCTATTACATTGATCGATGATGTCGCTCGAATGACGAAGTGCGGTGTCTACCGCGCGATCATTAATCCGCGATACGCGCGCGCAACATTTGCTTCACGAGAGAGAGAGAAAGAAGAATATCTTTGATCATGTTTCGACTGTTTTCGATATCAGTATTTTTTTTTATTTTTTTAATTAAACTAGCACAAGCGCGCGCTACGCGCACGCGGTTATTGTTTTTATTTTATTGTGGCCGGTAAATTTAAACCTGTTACCGCAATGACAACTAGTATCGTATCGTATAATATGAGGGGTGTCAAAAATAAAGCATAAAAATCAAACTCGACAAATAAACAAAAAAGAAGAGAGCGGAAACCAACACGTGACTAAACTCACGTAACTTTATTTTAGTCACGTGTCTTCAAAAACGTTAGGACTAAAGTAAGGTCACGTGACAGGGAAAAGAGTAAAAAAGAGAATATTATATATATTATATAATATATATATTATATATATTATTATTTATATATATAATATTATTAT
>NW_018020717.1:55113-61435 GCF_002006095.1 Pseudomyrmex gracilis
ATATAAATCTGTATATAATATAATATTATATATATTATATTATAAATTATATATTATTTTATATATGCCGTAATCACGTGACCAAAGTGACCTCACCATAGTCACGTGACCAAGGACAGTTCTCTCTCAAGGTATTCTCCTCTCTTAGTCACGTTTTTAAAGACACGTGACTAAAGTACAGTCACGTTACCTTGTCTCTCACGTGGTGTTTTTCGTTTTTCCCTGCCACGTGATTTTAAAAAACGCAAAAATACCTTTTTTATTTTAACGGTTTGTTGTGAAGCGATTGAAACTAAAATGGAAGTGATCGGTTCGGTTGTTCTTGAGATATTGTTCCGTGAAAATTTCGACGCTTCTCAATCGCATGAATTTCGCGCACAAGAAGCACCGCCGTGCTTTTTTATTTGTACGACACGAATCCGAGAAACACATCCGAGAAACGTTCGATCAACGTCGAGATAAAAAAAGTGGCAACAATCAATATCGAGCGAATGGATTATGTGATTATTTACACACGCGCGCTTTTTCTAGGTAGGTAGGATCTGAAAAAGTGTCACAATTAAAAAACCGCGCGCGAGTTTCGTTTGTTTTTCAGCTTCGCTTTTATCTCTCCCGTAGCGCATTCTCTCCGTAATGGATTTTCGCATCGATTTTCGTTAAATTGATTATCGCGATTCGATATGATTAACCGATGCGCGTTCTTCGCGCGTCGTATCGGTCGTCGAAAAACCGGTTTGCGGTCATTATAACCAGTTACGATAACGCGCGCACGAGTGCGGTTGCATAAATATATCCGCGCGCGCGCAAAAAAAAAAAAAAACAAAAAAACGTACAAACGGCAATTTTTGATAAGCGGAAGCGTGTCATATTATTTGCACGACAAGCGATCGTCCTTGGACGTATCGAAGTAGATCTCTCGGCGAAGCTGTGTTTATATTTAGATCCGATCGTCACACCTGTGTGATTCCACCTCTTTCTCTTCTCTCCGTTTTTTTTTTTTTTTTGTTGCATCCTTATCTATCGATTAATTGAAACTTTCGTAATGTTTTCTTTTTTTTTTTTTTGCGTCCGCTTTTGTCGGTAAATGGGGTACGACCGCACGTATCCGACAACAATCGCGCTTCGCAGACCCCCCTCGTATCACCGTACTTCCGGTCACGATCCCGATTGATCTCCCGATGCGTCTCGCGGCGTAATTACGCGCTTGCGAGACGCTATCGCGAAACATAACGTCGCTTCCACGTCGCCGCCGAGGATGCTCCGTAAATCATTTTACAGTCGATGGCGTCAAAAATCGCCGGCCTGAGAGATAGAGAGAGAGAGAGAAGAGGTTTCGTGCCCGGCCGATCGGGACGGTTTCCGTACGGCAACGCATTGGTGGCCGATCACCCCGGCGCGCTGCATCGCGCGCTCTCTTTATCGCCGCGAAACGATCTCGTCTTCCTCATAGCATTGTCCCGTAACACGTCCGCGCCGGTGTTGCATTAACGAGGCCTCGCCTCGCCTCGCCTCGTTCCCTTTGCCGCGTGGCAATTACACCGACGAAATTGCTTTGCTCCTTTTTTCGCAAACGAATTCGAAATCGAAGGATCGCTCGGAGTCCAAAAAAAAAAAAAAAAAAAAAATCACATCTCCGTCCTCCGACGCGTCAAGTCAAAAAGTTGTAAACGTACTACTTTCGTTAAAAATTTAATTTGCGATGTCGCATTAAGCGCGAATTTATCGCGTGTTTTTTATCTCTGTGTAATAATTTATCTTTCTATTTTTTTTTTTTTTTGGTTCGTCGAGATGAAAACGTTCCCGGTGATGAGTCATTTTATGAAGGTAAGGCGCGAGAGATGAAACGGAATCGAAATGGAAACGATGTCGTTGATCACGAGCTCTCTCTCTCTCGCGTCTACATGTCACGTTTGTACCGAAGAGAGGCACCCGATTCCAACTACCGGCATTTCTCTCGGTGGTATCTCGGCGAAACGATCTCGAGGCTTCCTCATAGTATTGACATTGTCTCTCTCTCTCTCTCTCTTTCTCTTTCTCTTGTACCAGACTAAGCCGAGATCTTCACGACGGTTTTAAAGCTGGATCGTTCGAAACGACAGCGGCATCCGAGTGTGATTTATCGCGCGATGAAAGCCCGCATCTCTTGCTCGTAAAATAAATTGATCAAAAAGCGTTTAGACCTCCTCTCGAGGAGACCGTGAGATAATAATCGAAATATCTTACGATATTTGCGGAAACAACGTTTTTCTCTTCTCAAATTGCAATTTGCAGAATTAAATTATTTCTGCAATATTATTTCTTAAATATTATTTAAATTATTTCTGCTTCTTAGTAGAAAATTAGTAAAAAATGATGTTGCAATTTACAAAATACACGTGTTTGATAAATTCGAATCACGCAATTCGAAATACAATTTAGCGCGAGGTGCCGCAGGATGACAATTCAATTCGAAGCGAGGTAGGTATGAGAGAAAAAAAAAATTGTCGGCGACCATCTGACCACCGACGTGGACAACAGAGGTCATCGCGAATATATATATACGTACATATATATACACACGCGAAACGATCGGGGGGTACCGGTTTGCGCGATCTGTTATAACTGTATACGGAGCCGGTATCGTATTTCACACAACGCGTGACAAAAAAGTAATTAAATCGCCGGACACGGCCGACCGGACACTCGCGCGGGTTAAAGGAGCGCGATCTATTCCGCGTGATGATAGTTTATTATTATTTTTTTTTTCTCTCTCTATCGACGCGCGCGCAAACGACGTGCCTGGATTCCCACTAGTGTCGGAATAACAAAAAAAAAAAGATGCGACGGATAAATCCGCGAGCGACATTCACGTGGAAATGAAAATTATTCCCGTTGCCGGGAGCGAGGATTAATTCCGCTGACTGGGTTGCTCGCGCGTCGATGGCGTTTAAAAACGCGAGTTAATCGAAAATTGAAAAACTCGTTCGCACGTATATAAGCGAACGGCGAATGCAATGGTTTGCGCGTTTCTGTTTTTTTTTTTTATGAATATTTTTATTTAGATTTTTAGAAAAAAACTGTGCAAAAGAATCTCAAAAAAAGCAAAGTGAAATCACGCGATTTGTTTCGTACGCACTCTCTCGTGCGTGTGCGCAAATGTCGCACGGGCGCCGGGCGCTAAGTCCATCGTCCATTGTCCTTGCCAATTACGGCTGATATTCACGCCTCGTCGTGCGCGCGACGTACATGCGCGCAACGTAACATACAACATGCGCGCGCGCGACCTGACCGGTGTTCAAAGAGAGAGATTCTAGATTCCAGGGGAACGGACGACGCGCCTCCCTCCGGGGGTATCGCGCGGAATTCGTTACCGGACACACAGAGACAGGAACTTCGGAGAATGCTAATCTACCGTATCAAATTCTCCACCACGCGCTGCGTAATGTATTTACAGCGAGTTCCAGTTGGGATGATCTCTATCGGTGCTATTTGTTCAAAAAACAAAAAACAAAAATGTAATTTAATTAAATTAAGCGATTTTTTTTACAAATCAATTTTCTCGAACGGCAATTTCGTTTGAAGGTAAGTGACTATAAACTATCGCGTCTCTGTTTTTCTGACGTGTATGATTTTTGATTACGAGCGGGTTGATTCTCTGCTATTCAATCGCAACCCCTCTCGCTGTAAATTCATTTTACGTCTCTGCGCGTTTTACCTCGCCCGTACGACGAAAAACACGACGTTGTGTGCGTTGTGTGTGCTTTGACTCGGCAATACGAACAAAGAGAGACTGGCCGATCGGAGAGGCCATTCGCTCGAATAATAAATATACGCTCGAAAAAGAGAGAGAGAGAGAGAGAAAAGAGAGGGTCGTTAATTACGCCGTGAGATAACGCGAGCGCGACCCCCTTTTGTGGCGCGCGCGCGCGCGCTTTCAAGAGAGACCCGCTTTTGTCCCACTTAGGCGCATTTACCCCGACAATTCTGTTCCCGTATGCATACGTACGTAACGCGCGCGAGGGACGCGCGTGACCCCGCGTACACACACACACACATCGGGGAATCGGTGCGAGAAACTGGTATGTGTGTCGTCGATCACGAAGCCGGGTGGCACCGACAAACGGCGGCGAGTTTCGATTCAAGTGGCCGCGGAGTGAGTCGTAAGTGGAGTACTGGGGCGAAAAACCGCCTCCCCACCCCCCCGGATCGGCGGCCCGCGCGATTATCCGCGCGCGCGCGCGCGCACACACACACACGAGCAGATTCCGATCCCCGTTAGAGATCGGAGAAACCTCCGCGATCGCCGCACTACTTCCTCCTACGTCCGCGTTCGCTACCAACCGGCCGCGTTTTTCTTTTTCTTTCCGTTGCCGTGAAAATTGCGGCACGCACGCTGACGCGTTTTTCCGTCGCGCGACCGCTCACCGCGCGATACGCAGCGGCTACACGTGTAAAATCCTCGGATTGCGCGACGCTGTCGCGTCACCTGTCGGTGACGCGCGACGTGTTTGCGCGATAACTGTTTTAAATGGTCATAATTTTTTTTTAATCGAGCGCGCACGTGTGCGCACGTTCATCATTCTTCATGTAGAAAAATTGTTCTCGCGGAGGATTCGCAAAATAAATACCCGCGCAGTCGCAATGAAGATAACGAAGGTCTGTACGATACGATAATTGCGTAAGATTGGGAGGATTAATTGATTGATTTTGCTTTATTACGCTCTGGGATAAGATCCCCTCAAGCGTTAAAAACTTTAACAAAATTTAAAAACAAATAAAATTTATAAAAACAAAACAAAAAGAGAAAATATAAAAGAAGTGAGTAAGAAAAATTAACATAAAATTAACATAAAATTTTAAACATTAGTGGCCAACAAATATTCAAAAAATTTTCTTTTAAAAGTATAGAGGATCAGAGATTTGTAAAATAATTTTTATAAATTATATATATATATATATTTTTGTTTTACAATAATTTTCAAGTCACTCTCTTCGTTCGCGAGAAAAACAAACAAATTTATAAAAAGACGTTGCGGCAACATTTTTGGACAAAAACACCTGCGAGTTCTCACGCGCGAGAGTTGCGTGCGTGCGGACACCGATCGGATTTTCATAATCCGCGATAAAAGCGCAATTGAATTCGCGAAGTTTCTTCTCGTGTAGTTTCGTCGGCGCCGGAAGGATCGGAGAAGATCCCCCGCGGGCGTTCAACGCGATATATATCCCCCCTCACCCCCCGACGCGGATGTGTGTGCGAAGATCCCGCGGGTTTTGAATTTATCGCCATCTCGCACGAAAACATTCTTCATGCTGTTACACGGGCGGAAGGCCGCGGAGTTTTCGCGGCGCTGGTTCTTCGCGCGCGAGAGGAAAGGTACGTAATCTCTCTCTCTCTCTCTCTCTCTTTTTCTTTCTCAAGTTACTTTCCGGAAGTGCTCGGCGCGGATTAGTTTACCGGTCCGGGTGACAGCGGGCAAAAATGACCACGACGCGAGCAAAATTATGCGCGCAACCAACGCTAAACCCCCCGCCCCCCCCCCGCGCCGAGCGCGCGTTGCGCAGCGCGCGTTTTACCGATGAATTATGTTTTCATTCCGCCGCGCGGAGAGTTGAAACACGGTCGGGAGAGAATTATTCTGGCAAGTAAATGACACCGACGAGCTCTGTAATCCGGCATTCCTCTTCGCGAATTTGAATAACGGGAGTACAATGGCGTGTATGTACGTGTAACGTTACCGCGCGCAAAGAGAGAAGGTATTTCGACGCACAAGGCCGGATTCCTCCGGACTTTTCGCTACGAATTCTTAACGAGATCGCGACTCTCTGACCGACGCAAAAGGAATCCGAATGACGAGGAGGAGGGGGGAGAAACAAATTGCGCGGCACAAGTTACGAATTAAAACAGCGGCGATCGCATTCTATCCGCACGCGACAAAAAAAATGACGTTGAATCAACAATATCGGTTTGATTGAAATATATCCCGTCGACGCAACATCAATACCCATGTAGGAATTGCCGACAGACTTCCAGTAATACTGCTAGGCCAACAATGGCCCAACCTTTATAGCCGATACTCGATATTGACAATTGGTCCAGTATTGTCCCATTTTTGTATTTTATAACAGCCCAATATTGGCCCGTTTGTTCACCAGTGTTCGGCATTCATATTGGGCCAGTACTGGCAAGAAGACAGGGCCGATATTGGGCCAGTATTGGCAAGAAGACAGGACCAATATTGGCCCGTTTGTTCACCAGTGTTCGGCATTCATATTGGGCCAGTATTGGCAAGAAGACAGGACCAATATTGGGCCAGTATTGGCAAGAAGACAGGACCAATATTGG
>NW_018020717.1:61760-69762 GCF_002006095.1 Pseudomyrmex gracilis
GCGTCATATAAGTTACTGATCTTAGGCCTATCTGACCACTAAGAATATTTAGCCAGTGTTGGCTAAGATTGTCTTGTCAGTATAAAATTGCAACATTGTGCCAATACTTGAAATCCATATCTGACCAATCTCGGAAGTAAGTATCGTGCCGAGCTTAAGGAGCCAGCGTTGGCTCGATCTAATCATTAATATATTCGCCCAGTACTGGCTACCACTGTCGTACCAATATCGAGCCTCGTTTGCCGATATTGACCCAATACTGGGCCGTTCGTCAATTCCTACAAGGGTATTGTTGCACCACACACGGCAGATAGTTGCTTTAAGAATCTAGACGTTGAAATTAATCGCACGCGCAATTGAACGAACTATTTATTTTTGTGGCAGCTCGTGACGTCAACTTTAATTGAAGCAACTCCATTTTTTTTCTGTGCGTCTGTCAAAAAACTAGAGGAGCGAAAAAAAATTTAGTTCAATCGTCTCGTCCGCGATTATATCGAGAAAAAACACAAAATTTATACGGCGATATCAGTTAAAATTATTGTCGTTGTTAATTTGATGCCGCGATGCTTAATTCGCGGCCGTCGCTTTCCGGCTCGCAAACGAGCGCGCAAAACGACGTCATATAAAACGTCTCCGGGGAGGGCAAAGCGAAAACGTCAAAATTACTGCCTGCTGCGTTTGCTCTCTGACGTGAAACGCAATCTCTCCGTCGTACCGTAAAACGATCCTCCGTTAGAAGCTCATCAGTACTTTCGCTCGGAGCGAAATTTACTTCAAATATGCGCGGAATTAATTCTCTCCCGGGTGATCTCCTCCCCCTCCCGCCCCTCCCCGCGTTGTGAACGTCGACAAGAACGAGACGCGCCTAATCGGCATCGGAGGTAATTGAAATTCACCGAAGGAAACACGCTATTAATTATCGCGCAAAGCTGTTTTGTTCCGATCAACTCGCGGGGGGGGGAGGGGGGGGAAAACGCTTCTGTCGCAATTAATTCGCACGCTGCGATGCAGAAGAGGACGACGCGCGTTGACGTTTGCTGACGATCGGTTTTGGTAATATCGAACACCGCCGTTACGGTATCCGGTCCTTGTTCTCTCTCGTCGGTGCCTAATTAGCAACTCGTTGATTGGCTGCGAGGATATGGGTGCGTCGTCGTTTAGCGAGCGTTTAATTTATTGTTTTGCCGCGGAGAGCCGCCATCTCTCGGGGATGCGACCTCGACCTTACGTTCGTTTTTCCCCTCCCCCCCTCTGTGCTTTTCCCCACGTGTGTGACTTATACAGCGGCGATCTTTCATCGCCTTAAATGACGTGCGCTCCCATCGAGGGGGATCGGGAACGTATAACGAAAGTATATCGATCATCTCCTCAATCATATCTTCGAGACAACTTCTCTCCTCGTTTCGAGAGACTCTTCTTCATTCGGTGCCTCGATATCTCTCTAACAGTCGCGCGAAAAAGAGACGTTCTGAAGTTCTTTTTGCGATTAAACCTCCTCCCTTCCTCTCTCTCTCTCTCTCGTCGTTTTATCGATCGCGTCTTAATGACAAGAGCCCCGTTGGCGCGGGGCTCTCCCCGAGTGAAAGCCTCTCTGTCGGCCGCGTTCGATTGCGACGGAGATAAAAGCCGCGACGCCGGCGCGGCTCCCCGTTTTGTATCCTCGCAACACAGCACGAAAGTGTGTGACCTCGACCTTACCTCCATACCTACTTAAAGTCTAGGTCAGGATTTCCACATCGCGTCCTCTTCTTCTCTTCCGACTGTGTGGAACAGTCGAGTCGCGCGCGCGCGCGCGATTCTCGGCGCAGCTTCATTATAGCCCGAGAGAGGAAACCATCTCGCCGGTCGTTCCACGCGCGAACCACGAGAACACAATCTTCTAATGGCTTATTACGCGAGCTCCGTGATTAATCATCCGTTTCTCTCCCGGGTATAAGAAGAGAGAACCACACCGTCAGCTTTCCCATCCGTGTACGATTTCTCGAACGACCTGTCGCTTCTGCATTTCTAACAAGCAATCTCTGGGGAGGGAAGGGGGAGAATATAACATTGCGGGGAACATCGCGTTGTGACGGCGCGCCTACATATATATATATATACCGTTCCGTAATTGGAACTGTTGCTGGTAGTCGTTGAAATTTTCGTCCTCGGGCGCGCGAGGTCGTTGAATTACATCGATTCGAAAGTTCATTTTAACGTCGTCGTTAAATTATTTGTTTGTTTGGCACGCAACAACAACCCCTGCGCGAGACCGCGGATCGCGAACGAACATCAAAGCGATGTTAAAAAAAAAAAAAAAAAAATGAGAAGATTCTCCGAGGGAAAAAGATGCAAATTTTCTCCGCAGATACGCGGACTTTTAAATTGCAAATTGTAACGAGGATTTTTTTTTTTTTTTTTTTAAATCGCTGTGATTTGAATTCGCGCTATCGCGTGATGCGCGGATTTGAATAAATTCAAAACGTACGCGAAGCGGTGAAAGGCGATTCCCCAGATCGGGGAAATTCGCGCGCGAAAAACACGAGGATGGAAAAATAAAATCTCTGAACGCGTTGCCGCACGCTGCGAAATATAATTCACTCTCTCGCCGTGTCCTTTGAACGTTGATCCCCGTCAAAGCGAGCGAATTTGCGAAAAAGAGAGAGAGAGAGAGAAACGGAAGCGAATATCGCCGTGCGAAAAACTTGCCGGAATTTTTGATGAAAATCGCGCATTTGTTTTTGACGAAAATGCGCGATTCGCATACTTTGAGTGTTGTGCGCTCGAAGTTATTTATTTATTTATTTATTTATTCAAAATAACTAATGATGGCATCTTTTAAAAGATGATCGATTGATTGATTGATTTCGCTTTATTTGTATTGCGCTCTGGGAATAATTCCCCTCAAAGCGCTAAGTACAATTAAAATTTTATAAACAGAAAACATACACGGAAAAAAAAGATTTGCTAAAATAGCAAGAAATTAGTTACTATATGGCCAGCAAAAAAACATTTGTTAAGTTTAGTAAAATTTTTGTTTTGCCAACAAAATATTTTGTTGATGAAACAAAAAATTTCGTAGGATCAACCATTTTTTTTTTGCTGACTATATAATAGCAAAACTTTTTTTTCCGTGTAGTAAAAGAAAAATACGTAATTATATAATATAATACATAGATAAAAAGAAAAAAGAAAAAATAATTAAAATTAACAGAGGTTGACAAGTATCCGAAAAAAGTCAATTTTTACAAAAAAGTAAAGGTTTAATAAAAACAAAAAATCAATTAATTATAACAAAATAACAGAAACAAGTAGAATAATAAAAGATGGTGACACCATCAAACGTGCGTTTGAATTTTTTTTTTTTTTTGAAATAACGCGAAGAAAAATAAAATACAGAACATTTTCTTAGATTAAATAAATACGCGCAACGAGAGAGTTTGTTGAACACGGGAAAACGTATGCAAAATAAGATGTCACACTGGTTTGACGATCGCGGCAATTTGCATCTGTCTTTCGCGGCCGTTGCTATCTTCGCGTGTCTTCTTGTTCGAAGTCAAGTGACATCATACACGCGTGATACGCATGTCTTCGGGCGTAAATACCGTAACGTTTTCGCGAATATATCTCCTCCCGCCTTTCACCTCGTCTCGTCTCGTTTCATATAAAAAGCGCCTGCTGTACGATCTTTTATGCATGAAGAATGGCGAACTTTTGTTTTGGTTTATCTCTTTCGCGCGCGTATACGACACGAATGTCAATTTTAAGAAAAAAACAAGAACGAAAGGTCGAACGAAATTAAACGCGCGTTTAATGATTCTCGCAATATGACGATCAGAGATAATACGAGTATCTTTTCGATTAATATCTCTCTCCCTCTCTCTCTTCTCTTTTCTTTTCTTAATTAAATATTTTCTTTTTCTTTGATATTTTCTTTTGTATTTTATTTTATTTTATTTTATTTATATATTTTATATTTATGAATTTTTATGTTATTTTTGTTTGTTTATATAATATTTGTATCATTTTACTTTAGTTGCGCTTTAGGGGACTTGTCCCGGAAGCGCTGGGATAAATAACGCTTTCTCTCTCTCTCTCTCTCTCTCTCACTCGATAATTGAGTTAATTAGACATTAGTATTAATTAATCGACGTGTGATCTGATCGACATAGCGCGTTATCTCAATTAACACATCACAGTTCATCAACGTGAAATTAATTGATATTTGTGAAGACCGTTAGGAGGATTTGAAGAGAACAATTTTCATCTCGCGAACAATTTACAGAAGACGTTACTAATTGGATTGCGTGCGAGGAATTGTACGCGTGAAATCACGTGTGTTCCGTGAAGCGCGCAATAAAAATGGAGAAGGTAATAGCGATAACGAATGTTATCGAAACTCGCAACCGAGTTTCGAAAATTGCGGCGAGATCGATATCGTTCGTGCAAATCGAACGTTTATTCTCATGCGGACGATACACTTGTTTGACATTCGCGAGAGTACGGGGGAAATCCACGCTCACACACTGGGTCTCCGGGTCGGCAAAAGTAAGTCAAGCATCGACGGATGAATCGACCACAATAACGGTGTCCGAAGCCTGACCCGAGAGAGAGAAAGAGAGAGAGAGAGAGACGCGGCGACCATCGTCGTCAAAAGAGGCAATCGTCTGACTTACTGTCTACCAGATGCTTAATGGGCAAGTACGTACGTTGACTGTGCGAGGTTTTAAGGTAAGGTTTTTGCTGTCCGTTTTCAGACACGAGGCGGCACTGAGAAAAAACACTGCAATGTCAACCAAAAATGTTTATTTCTCGGTCAGTTACTTGAAATATTTTTTTTTTTTTTTACTTTGAACCTACAGGAGTTAAAATAACAGAATATTTTTTTAAGAACAAAAAAACAGCCGTAATATAATTCGAAATGGTAAAATAGACCTTCCAGCTAATTTGTTAATACTAATTTTGTTAATTTTTGTAATTTTTTTGTAATTTTTTTGTTCCGTCCAGTGAGGCTGATGATGATCAGAAAAAATAAAGATCGAAACGTTCCTCTGATCTCCGTATTGGATTCAATTAGAGATTTTATTTAAGCCACCTCAACCTTGGTTTCTCAGCTGGAAGGTCTATTTTACCATTTCGAATATTTTTTTATACGCCTGGCCGACGACTGCGGCGAGTAGTTGACTCGAATCAAATTTTCTTTTGATTTGAGTCGAATTTGAACGGAGATCCACGGATTTGTGTAAACGTTTCTCTTAGAAGTGCTCGAGTTAATTTTGGTCTGGAACAAAATCATCTCCGAAACGAACAGTATAAATTCGCAACGATCCAATCGCGCTGCAAGATTAATTGAGAAACGCACGCGCGCGCGAGAGTTGTTTTTTTTCTTTTTTAATTGCA
Source organism: Pseudomyrmex gracilis (assembly GCF_002006095.1). Taxonomy (NCBI): domain Eukaryota; kingdom Metazoa; phylum Arthropoda; class Insecta; order Hymenoptera; family Formicidae; genus Pseudomyrmex; species Pseudomyrmex gracilis. The sequence goes on from NW_018020717.1 coordinate 67,140, forward strand.
CGTTTGTTATAACCTGCCGTAAAGTAGAATTTTATTGAAATAAAGTTCCAGTTATACTTGCATCGGGACTAATCGAAAGAAAGCTCGTAATTTTCCAATTTGTCATTCTTTATACAGAGAGAGAGAGAGAGAGAAAGAGAGAGAAAGAGAGAGAGAGAGATTAAAGCAAAACGTTAATGGAACGGAAACTGCAAACGAGATGGAATATTTTCTCTCTCGGAGGGGTATATTGACGTGCTTACCGATACGCGGTGTGCTTGGGCTTACCGATGATTGATCCGAAGTACGAGGAAACAAGTCGAACAGGTTATCCTGTTAACGGCTGACTCGATATAATAACGCGTCCGATTATTTATAACGAACCTCCACCTCCTCCTCCTCCTCTTTGAAATTATATCCTCACAGCGCAGAACAATTTAATTATATCATTACGGAGAGATGGCTAATGAATCATTGAAATAGATTGAGCCGGCTGTGCCATTATATCCTTCTCTTGCTCCTTTTGACTCCCGTTTCTCTCTCTCTCTCTCTCTTTCTCTCTTCGTTCGATCGTCGGGCGAGCGTTAAATATTGCAACAAACGTTGTGCACACACCGGTAGTCCCGAAAAAGGATACGTACCGGGAACTCGCGGAAACCGATCGCAAATCATATGTCACGCGATAATAAAAATTTGATTCGATTATATTGATCACAAAACTTAAACGCGATCGCTTTTCAACGATCAAATGTATTGTAAACTAATAAATATATATTCGGTCATGAGAGCCGTTCGCTAGGAAATTATACGTGTGTGCGGAAATTATACGTGTATATATATATACATATAAACGTGTTCACGTGTAAATTTTTTTTAACACGTGAAATTCGAATTGTAATAACAATTTTAAAATTCATATAGGATGCTATACTTGCATCTCGTATATGAGAGATCCCAAATACCCCCCTAATTGAAATTAAATTTTACACGTGAACACGTATATATATGTACACCGAAAAAATTATATTCTTGTAAGTAGAAGATTTTACACTTAACAAATCTTCTTCAAGATTTTAGATGATATTCTTCTGAAATTAAAAATATATTCTTTATTTATATAAGAATATATTCTTTATTTAAGAATATATTCTTAATTTAAGAATATAGTCTTTTTCGATAGTGAGATATATATATATATGTTTTTCTATAGAGGCTTTTTATATTCTAATCAGTATATATTCTTATCAATATTACTATTTAGAGGATTTTCCTCTTAAAATAAGAAACTCTTCTTGGCGCCTATTTTAGTATAAAATATACTTAAAGTAAGTGGGATATCCTCAAAACAAGAATACAATTTTTTCGGTGTATATATATACACGTATAATTTCCGCACAACACCTAGCGAACGGCTCTCATGACCGAATATATATTTATTAGTTTGGAAACTTCGGAGCCTTAAAAAGATTCTTCAAATGTTTTAACTTTGATTAAAAATAAAATATCCTCTCTTCTGTTCCTGAAAATAGCAATATTCAGAAGTTGCAAAGTTTTTCAATTAATTCGTACGCGACTGTGTTTTTGTTACACCGCTCTATATTTATTATTATAGTTGGAAGTATTTTTCGTTGCATTGTTGCAACGTTACGAATGATGAATGATTCGTGAAAACGCTGATCCGATTGAAAAGAATTGCCGCTACAATGCTCGACGCGGTCTATTAAACAGTCAAGAAGATTTATCGAGAAAATTGTGTTGCACATGCATCTCTCTCTCTCTTTCTCTCTCTCTCTTTCGAGAAGATGATCGGTGAAAGTACAAGAAGTCGGAATGACCTACAAACGGAAAACTAATATTCAATCTCCGCGAGAGAAGCTTCTCCGCTCAATTCTGCTGTACATAGAACGACACTTTTCTACGAATTAATTAATCGGAAATAAAAAAATAACAATGTGATCATAAAAATTATTGAAAAACTTGAAAGAAGCGAAGAAGACAAGAATCTTCAAGAAGGCAAACACACACACGCCGGATGTCAGACGTTTCGAAACGCGTTATCCGTAAGCGAGAAAAAGAAAAAGAGAGAGAAGCTAATGCAAATAAAAAAAAAAAAAAAATCGACAATGTACGGGAAAACGAGCGAGCGAGCGCGATGTATCCCCGACGCATTTAATGAATAATTTACATTTTCTCTGGCCTGGTCGTGTACAAATAGCGCCGACACGAGCGGAGAACCGTTTTCGATAGCATCTCTCGAGAGAGTGCGTGCTCTCGAACCTCCTATGGATGGCACATAAAGTAAACGCCTTCCTACTTAGCATTATATTTGCGAGTTGTTCGCGGGAACGTTCGCTTAACAGTCCGCAAAAGCTCGATTCCCTGTGTACAAGAGTCGCGGGGATTACGGACTTCGAGCCATTACCGGGCGACGTGTATCGCTCAGAGGATTATCGGAAACGTTCAAACAACACGTGTACGTGCGCATATATATATACAGGGTGTCCCAGAATAGCCGTACAATCTCTCGTAGGCAGATAGAAGGAATAAAACTGAGTCAAAAAGTCCTGAACCATTTTTTTCTATTATTTATAATAAAGGAGTAATTATTGAGTAAATCAGGCCAATCAGCGCCGATCTTTAGCCA